>NC_092213.1:7040605-7064247 GCF_043381705.1 Parasteatoda tepidariorum
TTTTTTCATATCGTTTTAGTTCAAAATGGCGGGAGAACCGAGCAAATTTTTTTTCCGGATTATCTGGATACCAGATAAATGGTTCTCTACTGTATGCATGAAAAAAAGAGTTGCAGACTTAGCTCTCCGCAATTAAGTCTTGCTAAAGTCATTGGTACATGATTTGTTGAAATTGATCCATACTTCCGTTTCGACTTAAGACATCCTTGAAATTTTTTTTTTTTAAATATACGAAGACTAAACGAATAATTGATATCACGTTGCTAGTTTACGAGCTTGTTGCCAACCGTGGAAAAATACGCATTAAAAACTATAAAAACAGCAAGATACAATATCAATTCCAACTATCGAGAGTACGAGTTTCCCCACTCCTGAACGGACGTCACTCGATAACGACATGTGACGTCATTGCATTCAACTCCACACGAAAGAAGAGGAAGATTTCACCCGCCCCCAGTGTAAGGGGGCGGGTGAAATAGGAGTGTTTTTAGAGGTAACGTTGAAGAGGGGGGAAAATAAAGCATGTTCAGCTACGCTTCAGGCAGATGGTAGTTTGATAAGAGGGGATGGAATTCAAGCTGAAAGAAAAACTTACCTTCGCACTCGCGGAAAAATTAGGTAATTTTGAGTTTGGCCGTCGATCGCAGTAAAATTCGGGAGTTTTTCAAATCAATTCCGGAGGGCGGGAGAATAACTCAAAATTCGGGAGACTCCCGCAAAATGCGGGAGAGTTGGCACGTCTGGTTAAAGTGTAATTTAGGCAAAAAATATAGGGGAAGAAGGCTAGCTCCCGTAGGCATAGTGTAAACCAGTCTTCCAAGGTTTGGTGTGGTGTATAAAGGAAAAAACAACATTTAGGGACACGCAGCAGAAGTTTTTGAAACTGGTTTTTAGCCTCCTCTCTTTCCAATCACTACAGGGATTGGGGAGAGGAAGAATTTTCTCTTTTTTATTTATTATTGGTTTTTCACGCATTTTATTTTATTGATAAATGGTATGTGAACGATACCCATTCATATGGTGGGCCACATCCTTACACAACAGAGAACAACTCATAGAGAGAAACACCTATGCCCTAAGTGGGATTCGAGCTCATAGCTTAGCATTCAGGCGCGCTAACTGCTCGGACACCTGGCGGGTGATTCAGAAAATGATAAGTCTTGAAAAATCAAAAACTATTTTTCATATATTGCAAAACATAAGTTGACTGCATTATTTTTTAGCTTTGACTAACATTAAATAAATTTTTCTATAAAATGGTTTAGTTACCTTTATTATATTTTAGATTAGAAATAAATATGAAATTAATGTATATAATTAAAACATGAATATTCTTAAATTAATTTGAGAATAGAAAGTTTTGAATAAAAAAAAACTGAAAATCTTAGAAATGAAAAGCTTTATTTACTTTCTCTACTATTTAGCAGAAGGAGATATTTGCAATATGTAAAACCAGCGCTCTATTCTCACAGAGATAGAAAACTGGTTCTACATCTTGGAATCGATCTCACTTTATTGAGATGTAAAGGCAGCAAATAGACAAGACTGATCATATTTGTGTCATTATTTCCTATGTCTTGATATACCTACTTATATAATCAATCAAGAAACTGCATGGAAAATCTAATTTGATATATTTTTTTTTTGGAGGGGGGGGGTAAAATTTCATTTCATTTCAAGTTTTTTTAAAATATAAAAAAAATAGGAATACTTTTCGAAATACGCTAGAATACAGAAAGAAACTGGCAAAATCCAAATTAGTTATGCATTTTGTAAACAACTTTACAAAATCAAAATGAAGAAATCACTTTTACAGCTAAATCATTAGTAATCACTATTTAGCTTTCATGTGTACAATCCAACAAACAAAAGAAATGAAGCCATTTAGAAGTCATTTCAATTTTCCATCAGAAAGAAAATTGCTTTTCTAACCACAGACTTTGGAATAATTATATATAATTGTGGGGGAAAACTAACATGAATTAAACTAACATGAGCCGTCGAATAATGAAATAAAACTAAATTGAAAAAAGAAACTATTCATTAAAAACTTTAAAATAAAAACAGACTTAGAACATACTTCAACTTTTAAAATAGTTGGGAAAAGAAACTATGCGTCTTGAAGCTCGCATAAAAGCTTAAGTACTAAAAATAAATAAAACCTTGAAGAATTTGATGATTGAATTCTAAGGTTAACACGCTAGACGAAATCGCTAATCCAACTGACAAGCAGACAAAATATTCCAATTAGCAAGAGTTTCAGAGCACATGCATTACAAAGCAACAAATAAGAAAAGATTTCTTCTAACATGTTATTGTTAAATTATTCATCTACGACTGAGCAATAATATTAAATAATATTGGCATCATTACTTCTTATGCCTAGATAAATCAATCGATAAACTGCGTGAAAAATCTGATTCGATAGATTTTTTCAGTAATGTGTCTTAAGGTAGTTTTTTAAGACATAAAGAAAATTAGGAGATCTTTTAGAATAAGCTAGAATACAGAGAGAATGGCAAAATCCAGATTAGTTATGTACTTTGTAAAAAACTTTACAAAATAAAAATGGTGAAATCACTTACTTTTACAGCTAGATCTCTAGTAATCACTATTTTCCTTTCAACCGTATAATCAGGCATCCAACGGATAAAAGAAATAAAATCATCTAGAACATTCACTTTCCACCAAGAATTCAGTGTGTCAATCATATTTACATTTATCTTTAAAAAATTAAAGGAAAATTGTTCCTCTACGACAGACTTTGGAATAATTACGTTTGATTCATTTAGAATAACTTCGTATAAACTTGGAACAGAATGTTCCTTTTCAAGGTCATCTACTGTAGAAGATTCAGAGTCATTAATTGAGCAGTTTTGTAAAGGTGTGAAATTCATTTCATTTTCAGCATCTTCTCTTAAAAACATAGTCTGCTGTACTGGAAGATTCTGTGCAATAGGATGAAAAACTATGCCTTCAAATAAGATATTTTCTTTTCCTAACTGAATTGAAGATTCTTTCTTTTGTTTAGTTTCCTCTTCTGTAAAAAATAAAATACATACATTTATTAATGATTTAATTACTTAAAAAGTTTTTTTTTTTTTTTAAAAAAACTTTTTTTAATTAAAAATTTTAAAAGAAACTATGTATAATCAACTTATAATTATTTGTATTGTTTATAAAAAAAACTAAGAATGGGTGATTTTCTCAAAATGTTAACTTTTGCCTAAAACAATAAGGAAAAATTCCTCTGATAATTAACTTAATGGTGATAATTTTTACTTTAAGACCATACATTTAAACATGCAAATACTTCCTAAAACGATTCACTGACATGCAACTGATAAAATAGGGTATGAATTACAAAACTTTAGTAAAAGAGGATTTTAATGAATGCCAAAAAAAAAATATTTTTTTTGGAAGGGGTAAGTGTTGACTTGAAATCTGACGTAGGGTGGCTAATTCATTGGTTGACAAATATTTGAGCCAATTACATCTTGAAGGAAAATTAAATTGATGACCATAGCATTAGAATTGTAGTTCAACATTAACTTTTCCATTGTGTATTCAATCATGTTTCTTTGATTATTTTGCTTAATTTGCTAACCTTTCTCACTTTGAAAAATTCTTGAGAAGAACGAAGCAAGGCCTAAAGCATTTTTATAAAGACAAGGAACAAGTAAAAATTTTTATTTCTTGCAAACTCTCGTATCCGGAATCGGTGGGACTTCCAGAAGTCCGTATAATAGATTTTTCTGCATAATAGATCCCCAAAGTAAACAAAGCTTAAAATGATCTAATAAACGATCTGAATCTAAGCAAAAATAAACATTTTTTTTTAGGAGAATAAAGTTTTAGTATTAGAATATCTAATCAATCAAATATAAAATATGTATTAGAAAAAAAAATATTACTGAAAATTTAGAAAACTAAAAAGATTTTACAGTTATGAAAATATTAATCCGCCATTTTGAACTAGAACGATTCAAACAGGAAGGGGAAATTCACGTCATTCTGGAACATAGCTTAAAATGATCTAAATCTAAGAAGCAAAAAATAAATAAACATCATTTTTAAAGGGAATAATGTTTTAGTATTAGATTATCCAATGAATCAAATATGAAATATTAGAAAAAAAATTGTTGCTTAAAATATAGAAAACGAAAAAAAATTTACAGTTATGAAAATAATAATCAGCCATTTTTAACTGTTGTGTTGTTGTTTCTAATCCCCAAGAGGTCCATCCTAATTAGACCAATTCCATAAGTCCAAAAATGTCCAGAAAGTCTAAAAACAGATGAGGTTTTGAAAAAACCTCGTCAATCTTAAAATCGATGCAGTTTAGAATATGCTCGAGCGAAGCCTGAGCAGTCTTACATTTAGTGCAAAGTCCAAAAGTCTTTTGCCTCTGAACCTTCGAGAGACACCTCAAGTGACCACTTGCAAAGCAAGACAAACAAGTCTGCTGTCTTCTAGGTCCCCCAAAAAGCAAGGCACTTCCAGGTCGTTTTCTGAAATACCAATAATGCGGAGGAGGAACCCTCCAGAGGTCCATAAACATTTTTTTGCACTCTGCAAAGACCTCATTGAAAGTGGAAGGTAAATCTGGCTATAAAGGTTCTAAAGAAGCATCTTTAGCCAGTGAGTCCGCCATCTCGTTACCTTTGATTCTAACGTGTGATGGAATCCATTGGAAGTGTACCCCAAAGTCCGCTGAGAGCCTGAGGAGCAACCCCAAAATTGAAGCCGCAGCCCTGTCTCCAACATTCATCCAGTTGCTAAGGTGTTGGATTGAAGATTTGCTATCCGTCAGTATCCATATATGCTTAAAGTCAGGCTCAGCAATATTCTCAACATGTCAGCAATATTCTTCAATTTTTAACTAGAACGATTCAAGCAAGAAAGGGAAATTCCCGTCATTCATTAAGGTAGGTAGGTGGAGGAGAAAAATTCATTTCCTCCTTATTTGTGAAAGAAAATAAGTGTAAAGAGTAGATCATTCAAGTTGAGGGCGGGGAAGTGACAAATTATTGTTTTCTCTCCAATCATTGGCTATCAATCAAGCATAAAGGCGGGGCACGCTGATGGGGTTCTCTTTATTTTTTCTTGTATGACTGAAAGAATCTGTTAAAGAAAGAATGCTAATCCCTTTTTTCCCCTGCCTCCTAAATATTACATGGTCAGGGGAAGAACTAATGTTTCTCAAGGACGCACACACTTTTAGACCTATTCAAATTTTCCATTTTCACTCCCCCTCCACGTTAACGCTTGCTGTGTTTACCCTTTTCTTGGTTCCAGGAATTGCCTCTTTCACCAGCCAGCTACATAGGAAAGTAGGGGGGAGGGGACTCAGTTGCGGTCTTATGAAAACAAATCTCCCTCCTTCCCTGCATTCATAAGTAGGAACGTCACTAACGGTCACTCAATGGTCTTGGTTGATCTTCTCTCCCCCTTTGTGATTTATAGGTTCAATGCATAAATCAGGGGTTCAGTGCAAGCTAGAAGAAAAAACGTGTCAAAAGACTTTTTTTTTTTTTTTTAAGAAAGGGGAAAATGAAGAGATGTTTGTTTATTTTGATAGTTAAAAAGTGTTCGGGAAATCGATCCTACCGGAAAAGGGACGTTCGGATATGGGACGTTACACTGTAGTAGTTTTCACTAAACATATGAAAAACAATTTCATTTCTTTAATTAGTCTATCCATATTTCATAAAAATAAGTTATAACATCAATTAATACAATCAAAAGTAAGTAATTACATCAATATTATTTAAAGAATATTAATAATGCATATTCATGAAGACAGTCATATTATATCAGAATATATCTGTATTTTTATCAGATCATAATTCACACAAACCTTTAAAGTAAGCATTGCAAAAATTTGAGATTATATTTTAGACAATCTAATTACAAACACAACTGAGGTAGCCATAAACATTGTAACATAAAATGGACAGTTGAAGAAAAGGAAAGGCTGCAGACATGAAACCGGTATTTACACAAAACTTCAAACATGAAATTGTGATCTGAATAATTCTTTACTTTTTTTAAGAAGTTTTTATGAATAATTCTTTATTTTTTCTGATTTTTTTATGAGGCTTATCTTTCTAGGATTTTGCAAATTTTATTAGATAACATTACTATATAAAAATAATATTGCTATTATATAATTATATTTTATTTGATAATTATAATAATTATATTTTATTAGATAACATTACTATATAAAAAATGAGGCTGGGACAGCCTGACATTGGGCTCATGTTCACGAGAACAGGAGTTCATGACCCAGGGGCGTACGCAAGGGAGGGGTTTAGGGGTTCAAACACCCCCCTTGAGCTCAGACAAAATGACAAAAATAAAAATTTTAGTAGAAATTATGCAGGCTATTATTTTTTAAGACTAAGTATTTTTATTTACCTTATGCCTACTTTTTTCTCTCTCACGGTATTTCTCAGAATACTGAAAAAATAATTTTCTATAATAGGGTTGTACTTTTGAAATCAAATTCACGTGATACTGTTACGGGTGAGCTCCGATCGCTGGCTCCTTTCTGTCCTGCCAGTCGCAATAGTTTTCGAGACTGGCTGGAATTCGCGAGGTCTTTACGCGATGATTCTGGAATTCTAGACGTTTTGTAGTCTTTGAGACAATTCGAGAATTTTGGACATGCGGTGAAAAATTATATAAAAGGGGAAACGGAGTACATTGGAGTTAGTTAGTCAGACTAAGAGTTATCTGTGCCGCTTGTCTTTCGGAGCTCGTCTCTAAATCTGTTTTGCTTTGTCTTAACAAAAAGCCAAATTCAATAGCCCAACCCGTCGTCGCCACTATTTCGACTAGTGAAGAAATAGGTAACAATACCACTGGAGATACTGTGATCGTTGAAGTTATTCATTCCAGCTCGAAACTTTGAGATTGTAGCATAGCAATTCAACGGGTAATAATAGAATGAATTGATAGGCGCTCTTAAACATTCATAGAAAACTTACCCCAGCTGTAGAAGACATTTTAAACGAACTTGCAAAAAAACCCCGTCCTTTAGATATTACTGTATAAATCAATAAATTTTTAGCAAGTTTGTATGCTGGTTTAATTCACTATTTGTTGGTAACTTATTTTTTCTTATTTTTTGGTCAAATTCATTTATTTTCTATAGAATATTCACATTTTTACGGTTATTATTAAGGTAGCTGTTACATTATGAGTAGTTTTCTCTGGCTTGATTAAATCCTACTTTTTAATAAAAATAAAATATTTTATCTCTTATTATAAAAAAAAAAATATGTTCTTAAACTTAAAAAATCAAATCAAAATTTAACTAAACAATGTTGTCTAAATAAAAAGTCTAAATTGTCTAGCTGTCTAATATAGGGAAATAATAGTGCTTTGTTACATACTCGAATTTCTTTTAGTAGTTTCAGAAAATTATGAACCCCCTCCTTGAAAAAATTCTGCGTACGCCACTGTCATGACCTACCGGCCGAAGAATCCCTGTGTATTAAATAGTGACTGGTGCATGTTAAATCTATCAGTGTCATGAAGTCCTCCCAGTTCGCATAGCAAAAAAATCCATTTGGGGTACTGAATTGGAGATTGATCGTTCTCTGATTCAGGTCAAAACTACTATCTGTGGATAAATGAATAGGGTATGATCGGGTCCTCCCTGGAAAACGGGCTGTGACAAGTGTGTGGCTGAAGTCGTTTTCTTGGCTACAGATGGCGCCACTGGAAAAACAAGAAACACACCCTCTGCCTTAAAAATTTGCTTCATTTCAAGAGACTTGCTGATAAGCAAGTGGCATAAGTAACAACAATTACATAATAAAGACATTAATATTAAAAGTTTAGAATAAAAATACCATAGAAATGCATCCACCTCACCCCAATCATTATAATCACTTAATCATAGCCACATATCCAGCTAAGGTGAATTTTTATCAATTAATGGGTTGAAATTTGTTAAACTTTTAAAGAGTTTGAAAAGTGCACAGCAGAAAATTATTGATGGAATGGTACTGGTTTTTTACAAGTATACACGAAATACTCAACAAAAAAAAAGGAAAATGGTAGTAAAAAAAGGGGGGAAATCAAGAATCTGTAAAATTCTCAAACTTGTTAAAATATGATTATTAAAAAAAAGTTGTCCTTAGGTGAAATGAGATATTAAGTTTAACTTAATAAACCATTATATCTTCTAAACCAAATATAAGCATTTATTCTTGGCAATAGATGAAAATGTTCTTAGCAATAGACAAAAATAAAAAGTGCTCTTAGCAATAGACAAAAAAAAAAGGTTCTTTACAATAGCCAAAAATAAAAAGTGTTCTTAGCAATAACCAAAAAATGCAGATAGCAATTAAATTTTACTTAGCACATAATAATTAATACATAAAAATCTGTGTTAAGAATGTAACTTTCAATAATAAATAAAATTTATTACCTGAAAGGGAAGTTTTCAATTTTCCAAATTTTTGTTTTTTTAGAGGAGAAAGAGATGATGGAGAAACGGTCTTCGTCAGCCTCGTTTTTTTCAACTTTTTCTTCTTGGTTTTAGGACTCTTAAATTCCTTTGGTTTATAGGAAGAATGCCCTGGAATATCGGGAAAAAGGCAAGGAATGGCACTCGGTTTAAGCCTTGGCATACCACGTTTAAGTCGGAAAATCTGCAATGAGATTTAATTACTTTCCAAGGGTTAAAACTATTTATATCACTTAATTTATATTATGATAAAGGTTGCAATTTAAATAACTTGATTTTTGTTACAAAAAAAAAATTTTTACCGATTTGAATCAACTTTTTTTTTAAAAATCATAACATGTTCAAAATACTTTCATATAGCTTTTAAAATGTATTTAGCTTTTTTTCTGATATCACATAGATAAAGTTTTTTTTTCAAAAAATAAATCAAGAAATGCAGCGTATATAAATTATTATATTTCAAAATAGATTAGCAAATGAAAAAGAAGAGACTAAAGGCAGATAAAAGTGATGTGGAACTTTCAAATTATAATTTTCCATTAACTGTATGAAAAATATGCTGGTAATAAACATATTTCAATTATATGCATTTAATTTTATGTTTATTTAAATACAAATGCCTTTAAAACTTATTAAATATCTAGTTAGTGTACAAATAATTAATAGCATTCTGCCCAGAGCAGCTAAGAATAATTTTTCATTAATGCATTTTGATCTAAGCTAATTTACTTTTCATTGGATATCTAACTGACAAGCAGCCAATGGATCTTAACTTCGAACAAAAATAATCAAGATTTTATTCATTCAGTGAGAAATTTGTAATAATTAAAAAATAGTTAGAAATATTAACAATTCTAGCTACATTATTACTTTTAAATAATATTAATTAATACACTTTATCAGATGATTTGGCTGGTAAATATAAAGAAATCAATAAATTTGATTTTAAAAATATTAAAAAAATCATGATTTTTGTCAACAACTAAATATTTTTTTTTTTAATTCAAAAAAGTCATAATAACACTTACGCTTCCATCAGGCATTTTTGTTTCATAAAACCTTTCAATGTCATCTTCTTTAAAGTGTTTAGCACAGACGAAATCAACATTTCTTAATTTTTTGTCAGCTCGAGGTATAGATCTTTTCCAAATTTCAAAGACAGCAGGATCCTGAAAAATTTAAATACGTTTATATTTTATCTTATATACCTTAACTAACAAAGAATTATGTATTTACAAACATCAGTGTAAAATACCTAGGTCTTCATAATTTAGGGTAAGTATACATAATGCATAAAATTCACATAACTTAAATAAAATTGAAAGCTTTATCTGAATGCAAAATTTCAATTAAAAAAATTTCTGCAAAATGGTGTTTTTAGTTTTTTCTTGTTACAAATATCAATCCTTTTGCCACCACCATGAGAACATTAAATTTAAAATCACAGTTTTTGGTGATAGGTGTTTTTTATATAAAACTTAATAGTGATTATCGTATTTCTTTAAATGTGGCAATTTTATGAAGATATAAAATTAGTAAAGGACTTTGCAAATGTTCTGTTATTGTATCCTAATTTTCTAAAATTTACGGCAAAATAGAATATGGGAATTCTGACTCTTTACCTTTATCTTTAATAATGGGAAATATTAAAAACTTTTTTACTATGATGACATATTTTTTACAAACAGGATTCTTTTAAACACCAAAAAATATTCATAAAATTATGCATACCTAATTAATTTATACATAATTAAAAAATTATGCATATTTAATTATAATATTACATTAATTTGAAAACAAAAGTAAGTTTGTAAACAAAAAAATATTGGTTTTAAAATTATAAAAATAGAAAAACAATTTTCAGAAGTCTTTGCACTTCTAAACATTTATTTTCTTAATTGAAAGTTTTGCTATTTGCATAGTCTCTATATTAAAGATAGCATAAATAATTGTTAGAATGATTAGGAATTTTTTTATTAGGGTGACCTGGGGTAATTCCTGATCAAAAAATGCAAACATCTATTTTGTGAAAATACTATTCAAGATAGAATTTTAATAATTAGTAGAAGTTTGAGGCTATATGAGATGAGTCCTATGCTACCTTCGTTTGTTTGAAAATCCAATTAGTATTTAAAAGATTTTAAATTTTTAGTGATCAAGAATTACTCGTTCTCTTGATCATTTCTGGGGTAATTCCTGATCACTTCTGTGGTAATTACTGATCAGCAGTTTTTATAGTTAAGGGACTGTTTAAAAATAAATATACAATGGTAATTAACAAATAAGACATCAAGATCAAACAAATAAACCACAAAGATATGTTTAAGCAGTTAATAAAACTATTTATTTAAAAGCAGGAATAAAGAGTAACACTTTAAATTTTCCAAAAATCTTTGCATCGTGCCATACATTTTAGGCAAGCATCCAACTCATTCTCATGTTCTGCTGGAATATAAGAAAGAGTTCCCACATGGGTTACTTTTGCTGGATTTTTTAACTTCATTATGTGAGAGTATAAAGTTAAGTAAAGTATGTCTACAACTCTGGCAGCAGCTCTCACACTGAAATTTTCATTTTCAATCATTACAGGAAATTCACTCATTTTGCTTTCTCGAAGCTTAGTATCCTTTTTAGGCTTATAATTTCTCACCATATTTATATTAGGCTAATTTATAAAATTAAAAACTATTCTAACAATGTACACACATAAAATGAAGATAGAAGCAAGGTAAGACAAACCAGAAATGGTGCAAATCGGAACACATTTGTCTTGTATACAGCTAAAAACAAATTTTGTGATTACAGTTAGAATATATTTCATAGTTGTTCCACTTAATACATATGAACTGTTATTTAAGAAAAGACAATTAGCTATTTATTATACTATTTATAGGAAGAAATGACAATGATCAGGAATTACTCCAGTGATCAATAATTCCTACCCCATCTGTAGGGGGCAACATTTGATACAGTTTCCTATAATCAATTATAATGTTTACAGTAGATGTGAAACAATTAAACAAAAGCTTACACTACTTTTATATCAAAGAAAAAGAAAGTAACTCAAAATATTTATTATTAAGAGAAGGAGGGGGATCTTTGCAGAAATGTGCACATTTTGAAACCCATCTTTGAAATGGGAAATACAGAAAGCAGTTTAAAATATACTTATTTTGTTAGATTAAGCAAAAAACTATTATTAAGTAAATGTAGTTATACTTTAGTAATGTGTTCAAGAATTCTTGTCCATGTCTCACACTTAAAAAAAAAAATTTTTTTATGAATAAAACTTAGATGATCATTATTTACCCCAGAAACAGAGAGATTGTGAATTACCCCGGTTCACCCTATATTATTATAATTGGACTGCCTTTAAAAGAAATTTTGAAAGCATCCGATATTTTGAAGGCAACAGGACAGTGGTGCAAATAAGACGTTTACAAGAAACATAGCAGGGAGGAATGATTGCAATCTCATGGATAAACAAGTTCATATCAGTTTTCTTAGAAAATTTTGAATGTTTAAAAATACCTTGAGTTTTTGATGGTGATAGTTAGTGTGAACGGGTACTGATAAGGAAATATCACCAATACTTATCAGGGGTCTGTCCAGGCCGAATTTACTACCGTTTAGCGGTACCTTCACAAATTCAATTTTAGGAAAAACGGTAGTCTCCCAAAATACTTTTTCTTAAAATTTAATTTTTTATCCCTTAAGAAACAATAAATCCATATTTTTGTGTTAATTTTTTAATTTTTCACAAATTATGTTTAAATTTTCACAAAATAGGTACCTCTCAGAAAAGCCTAGACAGACCCCTGCTTATAATAATTTAAAAAGTTTAATTACTTATGCAGTGATATTTTTCATCAAGGTTTAAGTCAACAAACATTTACCTTTGGTGATTTAAACAGAGAAAATGTTCGAGCAGATTTTCTCCTTTCACTCACATAACCTGTTTTGCATCCAGGTACAAAGCAAACTCTTGGCATGATATATATTATAAATTCTTTTTCTCGAAAACTAAAATTATGACAGTAGACAAAAATGATGATCTGTCCAGTGAAATCAAATTAACCAAACTTTAAAAACTAAATAATTTTTCTATATCAGGTTTACACCATAGATTAAAATTGATTGATTTTCATTTTATTATGAGTGACTTTTACTAGTATCATTGTTTAAAGCACTTAATTTTGTGCTTTAAACAAGTTATGGACTTTCATATCATGTAATCTAACTAAAACCAGAAAGAAAACAGCTACACAGATTTTAGAATAAACCGACGAAAAATTGAAATGAAAACTAAGGTTTAATGCACTTAATAAAATATTAATTATTTTTCTGAAACTTATAACTAAATAACTAGCACAATCGAAATCAAAATTTAAATCTGCTAAAAGAAACAACACTTTTAAGAAGATAAGTTTTAGACTGCTTATTTTTGTTACTAATGAGATGCACTTGAAAAAAGTTTTCTTTTAAATTCCAAAGGCTGTTGCTTGGCTGACCGATTTTTTAATAAATAGAGACATTTGATTGGTCGACTGCACCATGGTTTTCATCTTTATCGCTTAATCGTTTAGTCAGGCTTACTAGAATGACATTTTCAGCATTTTTGCTTCGCGCAATTTTAGTAATGCGCGCGCTCGGTTTGATAATTTATTCAAACCAATCGAAACACTTCGTAGACAATGAATATAGAAACTTGTATCCCCTCCTTTGCTTGTGTATACTCAGACAAGAAGGACATAAAGATAGAAAGATCAATCACTATACCAAACGGATGTCAGGGTGAACTTTGACATCACTGGTCTCAACTGAATTTTCTTTATTTGATTTTTATAAATTTTTATGATAAATAATATAATAACATTCTGTCTCTGTGCCAGAAAATTCTGAACATTTTTTTTTAAAGATTCATAATTTGTAAATTTTTAAATTTAAAATGAAAAAATATATATATATTCTTAAAAATTTATTTTTATATNTTTCAGCATTTTTGCTTCGCGCAATTTTAGTAATGCGCGCGCTCGGTTTGATAATTTATTCAAACCAATCGAAACACTTCGTAGACAATGAATATAGAAACTTGTATCCCCTCCTTTTTTATATTGCTCTGAGATTCAAATACTTGAAATAAAAAATAAAATAAATAAATAATAAAAAGAATAAATTTAAAAAAAATTTAAGGGCTTATTAAAAAATATGAAAATAACTAAAATAAATAGAATAATTAAAATAAAATAAGGAACAGTTTTATAAGCAGTCTAAGCTGCCCATAACATTTAATTTCATGAAGAACAAAAAATTGGAAAATGTTAATAATTGCTGAGATGGAGCCTCATAATTGTCTGCTAACGTTCAATTAGTTTGTTATTAAATCTTTTTCGTGGTTTTCTTTCATGCGTAATGTAAATTCTAATTATTTTCGTTCTTTCTTTTCGATTAAAAAGTCTTTCAAAATATAATTTCATTCCTGTATTTAAATTACAAGTAACTTTGATATCTGGGTTACGGACAAAAATACAAAAAAAATTTTAGAGCATTTCACAACATTCACTTAGATAGGCTATATATCAAAGATGATAAAAAAAGTTATTGATTATTAAAAATGATTTCATTGCTATAATGAACATTTCGATGGAATCCTATTACCATCAAGAAATCTAACAAACGTTTTCGTGGTTTTCCTTAGCTTGTACCGCAGAATTACTACTACAATAGCTTTTATAAGTATGCTTTTATTCTGATACTTGAATTGCAAGTTGCTTCGATTCCTGGGTTGCGTAAAAAAAAATATATTAATATAAGAAGAGTGTCTCACAATATTCAGTAAGATGACAGATTGTTTTTCAAGGACGATGAAAAAAATTTTTGATTATAAAAAATAATTTCATTGCAATAATCAACATTCAGCTGGAAACCCATAACCATTCAACAATTTAAAAGACTTTTTCGTGGTTTTCCTTCGCATGTAACGCAAATTTGATTATTTTAATTTAATCTTCATTAAAATAAACTACTCTTCTTATTTTCATGAACATGATTGTATTCCGATACTTAAATTGTTAATTACTTTGATTTCTGAATTGAATCAAAGATAAAATAATGGCGTTTCGTTTCATTCACAAAGATGATAAGCTTCACAAGGATGAAAAAAAATGATTGGTTACTAAAAAATAATTTCTTTTCGATAATAAACATTTAGCTAGAATCCTATTACCGATAAAAGCGATTTAAAAAAAACATTTTCGTGGTTTTCCTTAGCGTGTAAAGCAAAATTTGATAATTTTAATTAAAATTGGTTATTTTTATAGCAATTATACTTCGATGCTTAAAATCCGACTTACTTTGATTTCCGGGTTGAGTTAATAAGAAGAGCTTTTCATTCTGTTGGTACCCTTTGGTATGGTTGGTACTCTGATGGTACCCTATCTTTTAAGGATAATAATAATAAAAAAATGGCTGTTTAAAAAAATATTTTCATTGAGATGATGCTGAACATTTAGCTTAAATCCTATTATCACCAAGCAATTCAAAAAAAAAAGAAACATTTTCGTGGTTTTCCTTTGCGTGTAACGCAAAATGTGATTATTTTGATTTAATCCTAATTAAAATAAACTAATCTTTTAACTTTCATAAATATAATTTTACTCTGATGCTTGAATTGCAAGTTATTTTATTTTATATACCAATAAAAACAATCTGAAAAACATTTTCGTTTGTTTTTCTTAGCGTGTAACGCAAAGTTTGATCATTTTAATTTCAATTTAATTTTGATTATAATTAATTATTTTTATAACTTTCATAAATATGGTTTTATTCCGATACGTAAATAGCGAGTTACTTTGATTTTCGAGTTGAGTTAAAAACTACAAAAATAAGAAGAACATCTCGTTATACGAGGGCTACTCTGAAATTTTTGAGATACGCGCAGACAAGAATTTACAAAATAAAAATAACTGTTTAATTTTAAAATATGTACAAAGTGTATGTTAACACGGCAGACGATTTTTTACTGACTTACTTCAACTTGTTTAGCGTAGAATAAATTTTAAACAGAAGAGAAAATGAAGTTGACGAGAGAACATTTTCGAGCTATGATTTTCAACGATTTTAAAGCAGGATTAAATCAAGAAGAATGCGTTCAGCGGTTACAATTAGCATTTGGTGATGAATCTCCAGCTCGTGTTACTGTATTCAGACGGTTTAAAGAATTTAGCAGAGGTCGCAATTTTCTTCAGGATGAAGAACACACAGGAAGGCCAGTAATCCCGGATAATGTGTCTGCTATACGAAAAATGTTAAAAGATGATAATCGCTGTACCTATCAAATTATACAGAAGGAACTTAACATTAGATCCGCAGCCATACACAAAATTAAACATGAAGAATTACATATGAAAAAAAGTAGTTTGCCGTTGGGTTCTCCATAATCTAACTGAGCACCAAAAAGAGGAGCATGCCAAAATCAGTAAAGAAACTCTTAAATTGCTAAATGATGGTGACCACAGCATCATTTCTGAAATTGTAACGGGTGATAAAACGTACATACCGTTTTTTGACGTTTCAACTCGTCAAGAAAGCAAAGTATGGGTCTTTGAAGATGATCCCACGATGATGAAAAGACAACGCGCACTGAAAAAAGTGATGTATGCCGCTTTCTTCAGAAGTACGGGATTGGTCAAAGCCGTCGAATTGGAAGGACAGTAACAGCAAACTGGTATACCACTAAATGTCTTCCAGAAATTCTACAAGAAGTGAATGTTAGGGGACTAGTGCTTCATCATGACAATGCATCTTCACATACAGTCGGATTAACAGTTGAGTTTCTTAAGCAAGAACAAATTAAGGGATTGAACATCCGCCGTATTCACCTGATCTAGCCATGTGTGACTTTTGGTTATTCTTTAATCTAAAAAAGAACTTATGTGGACGTCGTTTTCCTTCAGAAGAAGAGATTGATGTGGCTATAAATGCATTTTTTTTTCATCTATTCCAAGAAATGAATGGCTTGAGGCATTTAATCTGTGGAAAATTCGACTCCAAAAGTGCATTGAAGCTGGAGGAGACTACAATCTGAAAGATATTTCCTCTTTACGTGTAATGCAAAATATGATTGTTTTCTCAAACTCTTATTCAAGCACGGAAGAAAAAAAAACATTAATACCACTACTAACCACTCCAAAAACCAGAGTAAATGCTTTATAATAAAACTGATACGCCAAGAATTTGGAATTATGAAGAACTTGCCTGTATATTTTGATTCAATAAACTGGTCTATTTTCTGCCTCCCTTCTTACCATTATTATTTTTAAAGTGAAAAATGACTTGTTACATCTTCTGACTCTTCTACATTACTGTTAGAAAATTTGACGGGTCATCAGGTTGTCTTTTGTCAACATCTGAATAAAATTCGAGCAAATAGTATGGTATAATTGTAATGGAGAAAATATCAAAATGATGAAATAAACATGAACTTTTTATACAGGGTTAAAATTCAAAAACTTAAGTACTAGTTCCTATGATTTTATTATTTTACTAATACAGTCGAACTCGTTTATAACGAAATCGGATTTAACGAGAACTCGGATTTACCGAGGGAAACGAGAATATTTGGTTGGATCAATGTTAAGTCTATGGAACAGAAGTCGCTTTTAACGAGCAAGACCCGGTTTTAGCGAGCAATATTTTTCCGTCTTGTAATCTTTTTTCTCATCTTTCTAGTCTTTCTGTCTTATCTTTTTTTCAAAATGATAAGAAATGTGCGCGAAAAAAAAAAAAACGCGATTAAATTAATTAATGTAATTAAAGTAAGTAAGTATTAATTAAATTTTAAGTAAATTCAATCATTTGACCTCCCAAGCCCCCCTCCCTCTTTTGGTTACACGCCTGTCTTAAGTACCCGTTTATTACGAGCACTCGGATTTAACGAGTACATGTTACGGTCCCTTTGTGCTCGTTATAAACGAGTTCGACTGTAACTTATTCTAGTATGTTATATTGAAATATCTGATATATGTATATTGAAATATCTGGAGAAAAAATTTTTTCTAACCAAATATTCTTTGAGTCAGGAAAAGACAAAAAAAAAAAAAAAACTGTTGATTTTTTTGAAATATACTTGGCTTTTGATCGCAAACGCCTTAAAACTTTGTTCTCGATAAAAATAATTTCAAATGATTTTAATCCTTCATCTCTTATTAACCTACTAGTTATATCATTTTTTTGATCAAAGTGCGGCAGCGTAATTGTTCTTTCTCTCCTAAATATTAATTTGATCCCTACGCACGTTTTTTATTCTATTTCTTATAATGATTCGCAAAATATATATTAACAGCCCGGATTAGAGAACTACAGAATTATCTTCTTCAAAAATGGCAATCATTTAATTTAAATTTGATCCTTTTGTGTGTGCGATCTCACTCAGAGTCAACCATATCCATAGAGTAATAAACTTATACTTAACTTATATAAAACTTATTTATAACTCTATGACCATATCGGTGTAACGTATCAATGACATCCGATAGAAATCTAACAGTCAACGCACTTAATAACTGAGGTGAAGGGATTAATTGAATGCTTAATAAAATAAGAGCTTTCTTTGATGATATGTTTTTTAAATTAGTGGTGAAATCCTCTAATAATTATGTTTAAAAAATCGTTGCAAGAAAGGTTTGCAAGGATTTTTTTTTTCTAGACTCATGCGAGTTAATTCAAACCAAATAAATGTACTATATGTACTCTCTTTTTCTTTCTACAGGATTCCAACGAATTAAAGAGTATATGTATTTATCAAGGTATTCTGCAACAAAGTGATAACATAGTACAAAGGTGCATATGTTTGTATTGATTTCTGTGTACTATATATATATTTTTTTTTTTCTGTATTTGCTTTCAGAATTTTAGCTGTATAATATTTTATAACCCAATTATGTAATTCTGCTGCGATAGTAATTTTTCTTAGAAAATTATTATGTAAATGATCGATTGAATATTCATGAAGTACATTAAGAAGAGATTTGAAAAAAATAAATAACAAATATCATGCATAAATAAATGCTTTGGTTTTTTTTCCTTCCTTCTTTTTTCAAGAATGTGTTACGTTTTTTATTTCTTCTTAATATCACTCATCACAACTTATTTAATTTAATTACATATAATTTCAGGATAAAAACATATCTCAGTTTTTACATAAGCACGTGAAAATTTAATATTCCATGCAGTTTTTCTGTTCTGTTAGAGTGGTAAATATTTCCTTCAAAACTATACTTTATGTATCTGCAACTCTATCTCAGGACTATGACGTTTAGCAGTTAATTCATTTACTAACATTTTATTCAATTGTTCTACACGCACCAGTAACTCTCTAAAAACTGCAGCAAGATGCACCACTCATGGATGTTCGTATAACATGTTAAATGAACACCAGTTATTTGATCTCCTAAGAATATAGCGGTTGTTTTACTTGCAAATTTCAGATCCCCATTTGGAGAGCACCCTGTTGACGTGAATGAAATATTGTAAAACTTATATAGAATAGAACTGTATTCTATATAGTGATTAACTCTTCTTAACCTGAATTATTTTCTAGTTAGCTAACTCTAGCAGAGATGACTTATGCGTCCTTTTTTTAGAATTAAACCTTTTTCAATTATAATGATTTTTTATATGGGCATTAAATGAAATAAATATAAGAATATTACGGCTATAAGGAAATTTAAACATTGATAATATAATTTGAATTTTTATTCCTTAATATTTATAAATACTTTTCCTAGGATGTGGAAATATTCTAACTAAGTCTAATATTCTAAGATATTCTAACTAGTATTTATAAATAAATTCATTGCAAATGAACTCTACATAAAAGGCATTGTATGCTATTTTGAGATATTATTAAAATCTTTACCTGTATTTTGTACCTTAAAATCATCACGAAAGCTGGCATTTTTTTTAACCTTAAGACACATAGGGGAATAAAATGAAACAAAACATTCGAAAATACTATTCGATGGCTCTGTTATATTGTAATAACAGAGCTAATCGTAAGAGTAGGGGAAAACAGAATCATTTCACTAGATCTCCATGATTCCATACAAAGATCAGGGTCAATCAGGAAGATTTTAAATCAGAGTTGAAATTGCTAGTAAGCATTTGTATTTCATATAAAAATATTGATACAATATCAGTTAATTGGTAATGTTTATGAAAAATCATGGTAATTGTTAAGTTTTCAACACTTTAATTACAGCCTGACATAAATAATAAAGCAAGAAGATTCCTCTAATTAGAAGATAACGATGACAGTACAGCTTACAAAAAAGCCACTTAAGTTCAAAAATTCCACTCGTGACAAGATTCCTGAAAGTTGTAATAATCTGCAACAAAAATGTTTAAGTATTATTTCTATAAAAATAACTCTGAATCAATTTTCTTAACTAAATCAAATTAATATAGGGTTAATATAAAAAATACTACTATATAATATATTAACTCTGTAAATAACCCAAGTATTATTAAATATATCTTTAAAACAAATTAAACTGTATACTAATTCAATATTTCCACTTCCTTCATAATGTTTATTTGGAGAACCCAGAATTTCTTGAAGAATCAAAACTGGATTTTCAACAAGCACTGACCTGACTATCCTGATAATTCTCAGGTCAGAGTAGTTGAAAATTCAGTGGATGAAAGAGCCTTTTTTCTACATTTAAGGATGCATCACATTAACTGATGACCATAACAACCTGGAACAAAACTATAAGCACTGCAACTGGATATACAAAACATGAAGAACAATTTGTGCTCTTTCAATTATTGAACTCTTAATATTATTCTAAATTGTAATACTAGTTCAAAAATATTATTTACAGTAATAACGTTATCATAGCAGCAAACAAATAATAAAATATGTAAACAGAAAACTTTAACATGTGTTAGCTAATTTTTAAAACTAGTAATATAATAAAATGTAAAACAATTTTTTGTACCATTTGAGCATATTCATCAGAGCTCATTCTAGGCAGGATAAACAAGGCGCAGCACCCTGTTGCCCTTTTAATCAAAATAATCCACCCTGTTGTCCCTGAAGTAAATTAGTGCCCTGATGTAATAGACTCCATACCCTTTCTTTCCTCAACCATTCTTTATTTTTTCCCCAAACTCTACAGTGGATTTCTTAAACTTTTGTTATTTTTAACTCTTTTTATTTAGTTTGTCATTGCTGTCAATACATAGATTTATAAGGGAAAGGAAAGATAGCCATGAATCCCCCTTGTTGCACTTGTCTTTGAAAGTTTGCAGTTACTTCTATTATCATTAAATCATAATTAAAATTAATCATTTTAATTATTAAATCATAACTACAGACACCTAAAAACATACATTTATTATTTTATCAATATATGCACGCATTTTAAATGAATTACTTGTACTTAGCTAATTAATTCGATAGATATGTTAATTTATTAATTAAAATTCGTAATTAATACAATTGCTTTGCTACTTTTTGTAAAGTAAAAAAAAAAAATTCCTGTACTAATTGATAATGTTTTTTAATAGAACGTGTAAAGCCTATAGGACGAAATTATTGCTTTTTTAGAATAATAATGCCCTTTTTTTAAACTTTTGCACCCTGCCCTTTTTTCTGCCTAGAATGAGCTCTGTATTCATGCAAAGAAAATTTATAACTTATTAATGGTAACTTTAAATTTAGGGTGTAATATAATTTAACCTTCAAAAGAGAGAAAAAAAATTGATTTCTTTCCAACCTTGCATTATTAAAGCATAACTTATTAGTCATTTATATTTCCTTTCAAATAATATTCAATACACCAAGTAACTAATTCAAATATGCATATTTTCATACTATTATAACTATATCCAATATAATAATTAGGAGCACAAAAAATATAATGTAATGAAAAAGATACCTAATTATAATGCAAGAGATCAAAATATGTACAAATAAAAAATATGTGGGAGGTACATACCAATTTTAGATTTACGCAGCAAGGAAGCAACAATAAATGACTAGCAAGTGAATGTTGTTGTTGTTGTTGCTAATTTACGTCGCACTAGAGCTGCACAATGGGCTATTGGNTTATTAATGGTAACTTTAAATTTAGGGTGTAATATACTAATTTAACCTTCAAAAGAGGAAAAAAAAAACTGATTTCTTCCCAACCGTGTATTATTAAAGTATAACTTATTAGTCATTCATATTTCCTTTCAAATAATATTCAATATACACAAGTAACTAATTCAAATATGCATATTTTCATACTATTATAAGTAACTATATCCAATATAATAATTAGAAGCACAAAAAATTGCTTTACCCCACATAGATATAATGCAATGAAAAAGATACCTAATTAATTATAATGTAAGAGATTAAAATATCTACAAATATAAAATATGTCGGAGGTGCATACCAATTTTAGATTTATGCAGAGAGGCAGCAACAATAAATGACTAGCAAGTGAAATTGTCACACTAACAATTATTTAGGCAAGAAATGTGACACTTATACTTACCCAGCACCAACACAAATATAAATTTTTTTATATATAACTATAAAGATGTATATAATACTTTAAATTATAGTAATAATAATAACATATAGGGTTAATATAAAATATACTACTATATAATATACTTACTCTGTAAATAACTCTGGTAAGATTAAATGTATCTTCCAAATAAATTTCACTTCCTTCATTATGTTGATTTGACAGATCATATAAGATCGAAACTGAACATGATGGATCAAAACTGGAATTTCAACAAGCACTGACTTGGTAATCGTACTAATTCTCAGGCCAGCATTGTTGAAATTTCAGTCGATGAAGAAGCCTTCTCTCTAAATTTAAGGATGCATCAGAATAACTGATGACCATAACCTGGAACAAAACTAAAAGCATTGCAATTGGATAAACAAAACATGAAACACAAATTGTGATACAACACAACTTGTACTTATCAATTATTGATTCATGAACTCTTGATATTATTATAAATTTTAATATTAATTTAAAAATATTTATACTAGTAGTTTATCATAGCATCATCAAACAAATAATGAAGTATGTAAACAGAAAATTTTAACACATGTAATCTAAATTTTAAAACTAGTAATATATTAAAATCAGGGTATCTGCTATATTTTAAATTTTCAAATCCATGACTCATTCCAAGAATTTTTCATGTCTTAACAAATTGACTATTTTGAAAACACAACAGTAAATTTGAAAAAGCATTATAACAACATTAATTGAAATGATAGGTATAGCCAAAACTGTTATAACCTGCATCATCATATCTGTTGATTTTTTATTTAAAAAACAGTAAATAAAGCGTTGGAGCAATAAAATAGCTGAAAATATACAAAAGCAAGTAAATTTCTTTTTGGCTGAATTATATTCTAAAAATACTTTTCAGTTCATTGATAAGATAAGAAATATACTTCTAATTTTTCTGTTCTCAAAAAAATTTAAAAAAAACTTGCCAATGACTGGCTTGCTTCAGCTAGAATTTTCAATTGATATAATAAAAAATTCCGAAGTCACAAAAGTTTAAAGGATAATTTGCTCTAGAAAACTCAATACATACAAGTAACTAATTCAAATATATTATTTCCATGCTATTATATCTACGTACATCCAATATAATAAATAGGAGCACTGGAATAAAAAAAACTCTACAAACTCCATATAAATGTAATAATGAGAAAGATACCTAATTAATTATAATGCAAGAGATTTAAATATAAACAAAAAGAAAATATGTGGGAGGTACATACCTGTCAACAACTTTATTGAGTTGATCTGACTAATGTCGGATCTATGAGGATAAGCAACAACACACCAACTATTGATTTATGCAGTGAGGCAGCAACAATAAATGACTAGTTAGTGAAATAGTTACACTAAGAACTACTTAGCCAAGCAATGTGACACTTATACGTACCCATCATCAGCACAAATCTTTAATAACAGATGTTCTTGTAGGTATTTCTTTTCCTACAAATTATGGTCATAACGTGCTATTTCATCGCTTCCACATAAGACACACTGGGGCTGCTGAAGGAGATTTTAAAGGATTCATCTTATTAATTCATGAAAAGATATTCTTAACCTGCAAC
>NC_092213.1:7064747-7081733 GCF_043381705.1 Parasteatoda tepidariorum
TCCAATATAATAGCAGAATTTAACTATAAGATAAAACATTAATTAAGTATGAATTAAATACATAATAAACAAATATAAATTAAATAAATTAAATACATATTACATAATTATAAATTAAATAATCCGGTACACCTTCCACAAACACTGATCCTCCACTAAAAGGTCCTGGCTGATTCTGATATAGAAATAAAAAATACATAAAAATAAAATAAATACATGAATAAAAACAAATTTTCCACCGAAATTTTTTTTATTTAAATAGCTGAATAAAATGTTATTACCTCAAATCCCGAACCCACTTGATAATAAAGGGGAAGATTTTTAAACACCTGTGTTGCTTCTGCAAAACCTTGCGAGAGATCCCCAATTAGTAGCTCCTCGTCTTCCAGAAATTCTTGCGTAAATTCTCCCAAAAGCTAAAATTAGAGTTAGTGATTGAAAAAAATATATTTATGTCAAACAACAATTAATATTCTTTAACAAACAAAAATTATCCAGTAACAAATATAAATTATGAATAACAAAAATTATACAACTATTACCTCATCATCTGATTCATTAAATTCAAAACCTGGTTCACTAAAATCCGTTCCATCATCATCATGCTATAAAAAAACAAATTTCA
This sequence comes from Parasteatoda tepidariorum, assembly GCF_043381705.1. NCBI lineage: Eukaryota > Metazoa > Arthropoda > Arachnida > Araneae > Theridiidae > Parasteatoda > Parasteatoda tepidariorum. The sequence continues at coordinate 7,065,373 of NC_092213.1, forward strand.
CTATCTTTATAAATAACAAAAAAAAAGTTTGGTAAATTAATTCAAATATACAAGTATAAAAAAATAACTTGCGAATTTTATAAATAAAAGCAGCTTATTAACTCAAAAAAAAAACAAATGGACATTAAGAATGAAGTAAATATAAATAAAATCAAAACTCAAAAGTAAATAAATACATTTAAAAAGCGCTAATGTAGCTCAATACTCACTAACTTTTGAATATACAGAAAAATTACAACTAATAGCAGGTAAAATAAAAAAACAGCTTAAAGGTAGAACACAAATAAAACTTAAGATACTCCATATACTTTAAGAATATAAGAAAATATAATTAAAAATGTAAAATAAAAAAAAGAATTAATAGTAAAATAAAAGAAAAGAATTAATTAAATAGAAATTGTTCAATAAAATAATGACAGGAATATTACTTTTTTTTTCAGAATCAGACTATCTTCCTCGCTTAGACATCGCTGGTCAGGTAATTCACTCAACGCAAATCAATAATAACAACAGAATATAGCTACACAAAAAATTACAACCACAACATGGGGAATAATATTTCCAACATAATTATCATCCGTGAAGCAGCTCTATATATACTGATTGTTATCAACACTATTGCTCATAGATAAGCTCTAACTATGTTCTTCCCATATCCTCATGTATATAGATAAACTATATCCTTACAGTTGTGATTAACTAATAAAATGTAGATAAAACTTAAAGAATACGGAGATCTATCTTGTTAAATTTTGTGAGAAATAGTAATAATCCCACGATCAATAATCAGTGATATACTTTAAATTCTCACTTACTGATAAAATGTTCCATACCGGATAAAACTCAGATGTCATATAGTAAGATTTATCTTCTTAAATTTCATGAGAAATCCTCTCTCTGTAAACAGTATGAAGCACTATGTTATACTTTATATTGTGAGTAATTAATAAGACTAATTCATAATATTCAATATCTCCCCCAAATAGTGACGTAGATTTTCGCCTAAGATTAGAAGGAAGTGAAGGTCCTATCTTCCCGGTGGCAACAAAATTCCAAGAACTTACACTCTTTCAGGTTTACCTTAGTCGAGTGGTTTATCTCATTATTGGCGAATCTTTAGTGAGCGCAAAAATATGAAATTTCATGCCCTGTCTATGATTGGACAGATTTATTACTGTCTCTAGGCTTTAGAACATCTTACGTCGAAGTATCTTGCACACGTGACTGTCATTAAAGATGTACTATTTCTTAACTTGGAAATAGATTCGCAGTTGCACAAAGATATTATTTAGTCTTACTCAATTAAGTCATTTTATTATGATATTGAACACAATAAGATTATATTACTTCACCATTTATGTCTTTTAAAATCACATTAAAAGGTGAATTTTATTATACATGATTTTAACATTCATATCGCTTGATTGTTATCGTTAAAAAAATTTAAAAATGATGTTAAAATAAATTTAGACTATCNTTGTTAAATTTTGTGAGAAATAGTAATAATCCCACGATCAATAATCAGTGATATACTTTAAATTCTCACTTACTGATAAAATGTTCCATACCGGATAAAACTCAGATGTCATATAGTAAGATTTATCTTCTTAAATTTCATGAGAAATCCTCTCTCTGTAAACAGTATGAAGCACTATGTTATACTTTATATTGCGAGTAATTAATAAGTCTAATTCATAATATTCAATATCTCCCCCAAATAACAAAGTTTACAAGTGTTGCCATCCTTAAAAACTAATATTAAAAATAATAAGTGTTGCCACCCTCAAAAAGTAATAAATTAAAATAGTATTTAAAAAATGAAACTAAATTAAAAACAGAAACCGAAACTAAAAATATATTAGGCTTAAGAAAAAGAGAAATAAGCTCCCCAACGTTGCAGGCGAAGCTTCGATTTCAGAAGGGCAGAAATAAGCCACTTTCGGTTTATATGTGAGCAGAAATAAGCACTGGTTGACTTTGGGTGATGATGTCACTTCCGTCTCCGATAGTGGGTGGCCTACTACTCTTCTTTCTCAACTTTAAAAGCATCGTGTACTTCTTCGCCGAGTTCCATTGCAATAACCTGTAACTCTGACTTACGTACTTTAGATAAATAAGACATCGTAAATTAAGAAAGAAAAGAAACATAAACAACAAAAAAAAAATTTTTTTTATCCCACTTCTGAATTGTAAGAGATATTTAACGTATATTTTAAATATATCTTTATTTAATCGTATTCAAATCCAAACTAGACATAGAAAAACATAATAATTCCAAAACAACATTTACGCACGTTGCAACAAGTCATACTTATGCTCGCCCTTGAAACATTTAGCTGCTTACATTTTGCTTAAGTATAATTAAAAAAAATGTGGATAATTTTTACAGCAGAAAATTTTGTTCCCCCTCCCCCCAAAATAATCACTAAATTTTCATTGTAATGTATTTTTATTACTTTTAATAATTTGATTGTTAACGTCATGCTGTAGCCACAATGGGCTGTTGACAACGGTCAGGTTATCATACTTAGTAATGATCTGAAGATAATCCGTACCTATCCTGCTCTATTACAATTAGGATATAGAAATGTAGATTTTAATACATCAACTGTTCGCAGTTACACGCTTCTCAACTACTTATCAATTTATTTGAAAAACAAAAAAATTTAATAATTTTGTTATAAATTAAGTTGAATAATTATAATTGATATAATATAAAATAAGATATTATATAATAATATAAAATCAATATTTTGCTCATTTCGTTAATTTATTTTGTTTTCTTGTTCTTTTCTCCCTTCATTCACTCGCTATATCAAGAATAATTTTTAATAGTTATAGCAATCGCTTAGCATTGCTAATCCATAATAATGCACACACTTTAAAAATCTTCTTAAACAATTTTAAAATTATCTGAGGAATAAATAGTTCTACTTGAAAAATACAACTGGAACACACCAAAGTTTTGTTTTTTTAGTTGCATGTACAGCTAAAGGAGTGGGCAATATCAATTTAAGAGAAAAAAATGCTTCTTTTATGGCAATTGTTGCAAAGCAATAAAATTTAGCTTTTGTATAAAAACTATGTAATAGTATTTTTCTAGTTAATAATAAATATATTTAGCTTAAAAATGTACTTAATTATGACAAAAAGCAACCTATCCCTAAAAATAGTTTCAAAATTATGCACCACTCTGTCAAAGAAATGATTATTTCAACGAAAAGACTATGTTTATGGAATGCCTTTATCAATTAAATAACCCTGACAATGAAAATGATCCTGGCAACAAAACCTCCTAGTAGACATAATGTAGTTTTTGAAGCAGTGTGGTGAAATGACCTGACATTGAAGTGAGTGCCAAGGAAGTAAACCAGACCCAAGAAATGTTTTTTTAAGAAGTTTGCAAAACTGGCTGAAACAATTTAAAAAAATTCTGAAGATGGTAAAAGTCATAGGAAAACATTTGTTTTTTTTACTAAGCATTAAAAACTGGGAAAAAATAAATTTTTGCAAAGGTAGTAAAAACGTTATGGTAAATACTATACCTTACCAATCCTAACTAAAGTGGAAATTGTTTCCATTTTTAAGTGTATTAATACCTATTGATTACAGGCATTGCTGGTTGATGTTGATTTTTCATTCCTTACAACACAATGATGAACTATAATTAATTGCTATGCAACAAAAAATACTTTTGAATATGATAATGAAGTATTTTAAAATTTCTAGATCAGTGAATCTTGCTGCACATTTTAGTCTTTTTTTTTTAAAATAAAAATTAAATGATTATTTTATATGTCTTCTTAATCATTAAGAATTACTTAAAAGAGTTAATTTAGAATTATTATCTCCCATTTTTTTTCTAATTCTGTGTCATTTTTTCTCATCTATTCAATTCACACTTTTTTTTATTTTAACATCTTTATGTTCCATGAACAGTGAATAAAAAAAAGACTACCTTGAATAACTTAATTATCAGGTTGTAGGATTCAATCTTAATGGTGCTAGGGGATAATTTCAAATATGCTCATTAATTAGTAGAGATCCTGTTTTAGGTTACAAAATCAGATAAAAATGTACTTTCTCTGGAAAAAAACTACCCTTCCTTCACCTTCTGATCTCCAAATATAGAAATTAGCCACTAACTGGGTTCTGTAGTTTGGTCAGTTCCTGAGAAATCGAATTTTAAAAAAATACAATTTTATACTTGCTCTTGTCTATGCATCTCGTGTAACTATATACAGACAAGCGAGATATTGTTTCCTACGTATTTTTTCTCGATTAAGCAAATGAAAACTAACACAAATCAAAAGATCTAATATTTCAAAAGTTGCAATATTTTATATATCTATTCATATATATTAGTACCATTTTTTAAAATAGTACTTATGAAGTTATTAATTATTTCAAAACAATTTATATTATCTACTTGAAATTTATCCTCATTCACTTCAGCATGAAAAACTACATCAAAAAATGTATCTGACAGGTTCGGGTAGACTCTAAATAGTCTCATTCGATTCATTGCTATCAAATATTAGATGCATAAATAGGAGCAAATATACAAATTTGTACTTTTTGTACATAAAACCCGTATAACTTCTAAACTATTAGTCTGATTACTTTGAAATTGATTTAATTCAATTGAGCTTGGAAAAATTCTTCCGAAACAATGACTCGTGCCTGTATGAAAGAAATTCGATTCTATCTCTCGAAGCACACCAATAAGGCGAGGAGGGGAGTTTTCAGGTAATATTTAGAATGGCATAACAAAGCTATGTGCCAAAAAATACTTACGGTGTTAATTTTTTGTGAAGGAACACCCTTTTTATTGATATAATTACTGTACTTAGATGTACTTCTTTGAAATTGCAAGAGAAATTGTGTTGACAACCAATTTTCGGTACTTGCTTATTTACTTTTTACAAGATGTTTTCTAGAGGGAACTCTGTGCTTCCTCACACAGCATAGCATTTTTCTCCTTCTCAGTCATTTGTAAATAGTAATTTTCATATTTAGCTCTTAAAAAATTCTTGTTAAAACTTCAAGTACGCATTTATTGTTTCTTCATCACTATGCTCAGGGATGAGATTAGCCAAAACGCAAAAAAGCTGAATTTCCACGATAGTAAATTTTACGCAAGCGCAACCCTTTAACAATAAATCCCAGACAGTTTAAGGTAATAAATAATGTGTTGACATACAATTGTGTACTAATCTATTATTAAGAGTTTAAGAGAGAGTGAAATAGATTTAAAAAAAACNATTTGAATTTTCTGTTTCTCTTTGAAAATCGGTGAATTTTCTGAAAAAGCGGAATACTTATAAAAAAAAAATGAAATTTTTAGAAAATCTGAATTTTTGATAAAAAAAGCTGAAATTTAAGAGATAAAAGTGAAAAAGCGGAAATCCGCTAAAAAGCGGAAAAATCTCATGCCTGTATGCTTAAATAACTCTACATCCAGCCCAAAACTTATTAGCTGTGTCACAAAAAAAAAATATAACCTTTACCTTATCCAAAGAATTGAAAACGTGAAATATTTTTGGCTTGAAACAATTTTGCAGATTTAATAATTTTTAATTTTAAAAATTTTCATAATTGGTTTGTTCAAGAATCTATATAGTTCTATAATCACAGATAGGGAGTTAGTTTTATGCACTAGGATATACAGTTTAAACTACTGTTGCGAAAATGTAAAATTTTGTTTTCACATGAAAAGCATTGTATAAAATAAAATGGTAGAACATTTATGCGTAAACTAATCTCATATTTTATACTGTACGAGCGTACGCTTTAATTTTAAAAGCATCACAATGGCCTGATTACAGATAAAAATATAAATATTTATACATTTAATAAAATATGGTGATTAAATAATGCCCCTTTTTATCCATAATTTAATAAGTTTTGAAAATTAAAAACAAAAATGTGTTATCAGTTTTTCTTTTTGCAAAGAGTTCATGGCATGGAAACATTGGTCCTTAATGGATTAATAAACATTATAAAGAAATATAAGTAAAAAAAGATAGGAATAAAAAAATTTTCAGAATGGCTAATTATTTAACAATTATTGAAGCTTAGAAAATTATAACTATTTGAAGAAGGACTACTGGTTCTTAAAATGGAATATTTAAAAATGTATTTAAAAAAAATATGTAATCCTGTTAGATGAAGTCTGATATTATTTAAATCCTAAATGAATAAATATTTTTTATATTTTAACATTAACTGACATTTTTCGCTAAAACATTGACATTTTTTCAAGGGTGTTTTAAATGTTTGAAACATTAGAACAATAGTATCAAAATTAATATTCAGTTGGGAAAAAATAACAAATTTTCTAAAAAGGTAATTCTAGTCAGTAGCTATTAATGTTTACCTTGGAGTTAAAAATTACATGCCAAAATAATACCAAGTAGAAGATGTTTTGAAGCAATCAGACAATTTTAATAATCATAACCAGATGTATAGTGCAGCTTTCAGGAGAACTCCAGACACCGGTCTCGTCTCGTGGCAGGTACCATGGTTATGAGGAAAAATCATTTCAAATAGGGATGTGGGGTGAATAGTTTTGTCTTGATCTTTTCATAGGTCAGCATGAGTAAACCAATCAACACTTTCATTTCTCCATTTCACCCCAATTCGAAATGCACTCTCCGTTGTTACCACAGAAACAGACAATCCCAGACTTTCAGTCTGGATGAGTTCACCTCAAAGCCACACAGTAGATTAGTCTTTCAAAATATTACTTAACTTCAATAGAGTAAAAAAAATATTAAAAAAACTTTCGTTAAAAATAATAATTTAATTAAATATATTTTTTATCTTTGTACATAAATTTCAAGTTCCAAATAATATCAACAATTACAATTTTTTTTAATGGAACAATTTCCAGAGTAAAATTTTCTAGAATAACTAAACAATGCCAGTCAACAATAAAATATGAAGAACAATGCATACTAATTTAATTCTTAAAAATAATGTTTTTATGAGAACTATTCATTCATGTTAAATCTTATAAGCTCTACAAGATTACTGGGGAGTTTTACAGGTTTCATTAGAAGTTTTTTTTGTTCCCTCTCCCACTTTATACAGCCAAGGCACAAATTATGTTTTTTACACTGAGAGACACCTTGCAAAAAACCATCACAATTTCTCTCCCTGCAAAAGAAATAAATTTGCATTATTACAAAGATATCAAACAATTTTGAATGTTAAACACAGAGGTCAGAAAAACATTATTTTTTTTTAGTTTACTACAACTACTTTGTAATAAATATAGTTACTTACAACTACTTTTTTTTTTTAAAATGCAGTGACTACAAACTACTTTGAAATTGTAGTAACTACTTGACTACTTTACGGAGACAGACTTTGCTGGAGAACTTAATTTACACCTATGTTCAAAACAGTCTTGAATAAGAATTTGGATTACATTAAATAGAAGGGAATAATTAAGAAATATTTATTCATATTTACTGTTTTTCAAAGATATTTTTTTCTGAATTTGTTCATTTAACCTTCGAATTTTTATATGTTTCCCCACATTTTAAATGCATTGCCTTAGTTTAATGAGAAAAAAAATCTAATTAAATTTTAAAATATTTAGCAAGCAAAGATTGGAAACAGTAGTAGTGAAATTTTTTAAAAAAATGAAAAATTGGTAATTTTTTTTCACTTTTTTTTCTGCACTTGGATACACATCATGAATCAAAAAATATTTTTAAGCACTTTAAAAAAAATATCATATTAGGCAGGGTTGGAAAGTTTTTGACAATTGACGGTTTTATCTTGTTTTAACAGTCATGTAAAAAAAAAACTTTTGGCATTGTTTTTGACAATTGTCAAAAGTCATGAAATTTTGAAATGTGTAAACTGAATGACGTTTTCATACGCTACAAACTGACAATACGCCAAAATAGATTGGTGTTGAATTAATTATGAAAACGGTGAATAGAACAAGGTAACCTGTGACTTTTTGCATTATTCCTAGCGAAAATCAACATGGTAAAGGAAAACTCTCATTTTGAAAATGGGAAAATTAAGCTCTTCTTAAAAACACGCAATAACAAAAGCAACTTTAAAGGCTTTTAAAAATCGAAAATAAGCACTTTTTGAAAACGCTACGCTGTGAATACAAAGCTGCCAACTACTACACATTTTTTTAAATATTTTATAGAGTGGTAGATAATTAAAAACTAAATCTTTCAGAAGTTTTGATAATTTTGTCAACATTTTAAAAGCTGCACCGCGAAAGAGCAGTAACAAAGAACTGTGACATATGAACTTTCAAATTGTTTACATGGAGTGGTGTAAAAAATAACATAAAATCAAATTTAAAATTATACATTATTAAAATTAGACATGAAAACATAAATACCACTAGAAGACATTCTCCCTAAAAGCAAAGAAAGTAGACAGTCTCGCGAAAGGGGTCATATAAACAAATTATTTATTTGCCAGTTGGGCCAAAATAACTTCAAGTCAAATATATTAAAAAAAGAATCAAATATTCAAGTATAACTTTTGCCACAACAAGAAAAATCTTTTAACACATTAAAGCTAGTAATAGCCTGGTAATGTCAATTATAATACATAATAACTATTAATTTGCCAATATAAATTAAATACAGCAAGTTCAATCAAAAATTGAATTTAATCAGTAAGAAGAAATCTATAAACTAGGTACAAAGCTGTTTAAATTTTGAAAGCCTTACTTTTTGTGAATACATCTGCAGATTTGTGTTCTTTCTACTCTGAAAATGAGCTTTGAAATGACGCATACAGAAAGTATTTTTAAATTACGTCCAATAGCAGTTTCTCTATCTTTCAAAAAGACCTAAACACAATATTAGATTTTATAATAACTACATAAACAGAATAAATTAACTGTATACAATGATGGATATGATATATAAGCACAAAATATTGCTAGTTTTATGGTTAAAGTGTAATTTGGCCAAAGAATATAGGGGAAGAAGGCTAGCTTCCGTGGGCATAATGTAAACCAGTCAACCAAGGTTTGGTGTAGTTTATAAAGAAAAAACATAATTCAGGGTGCGTAGCCAAATCTTTCAACAAAAAATAAGCACTCAAAAAGTATTTTTCAAAGACTTAACGTGATCATTATAAAATAACTAGTTCTTGACAAATAATTCTTTTCTTGATTATAGAAGCCATTAAGCCGACCTGTGAAGCCATTGGCTGCGGGTTCGAATCCTGCTCTGGGCATGGATGTTTCTTTCTTGTGTTGTCCTCTCTATTATGTGTGAATATGGTCCACCCTATGAACGGGTTTGTGGCATGGGTAATGTTGCTCGCCTCCGTGACTTAGGTTCACAGGTGCCCACTGGGTAACGCGAAATGAGTAATACTTCCGGCATCTTCTCAGGCAAAGATTAAAATTCAAGTGCCTGCCATTCGAGGAAAAAAAAATATATTAGCCATTAAAAAAAGATCAAGAGATTTTTCGGTTCAATTTCAGAGGGTGGAAAATGAAGCTTGAAATTGAGAATATCTTGCAAAATGTAGTAGAGTTGCACGTGAGAGTGCAATAATCTCAGCTCACTTGACTCACAAGTATTTTATCAAACCTGTAAAATGATTGGCGCTTTCATAGAATATGGATCATATTTGTGTCATTAATTTCCCATGTCTTGACATACCTACTCACACAATCAATAAACTGTATGAGAAATCTAATTTGATATATTTTTCTCAGTAACTTATCAAATGTCAGGGAGTTTTTTAAAATGTAAAAAAATATGAATTGAAAAATTTATGAATATAAAAAAGATTTTTCGGAATACGCTCGAATACAGAGAGAAACTAGCAAAATCCAGATTAATTAAGCATTTTGTAAATAACTTTACAAAATCAAAATGAAGAAATCTCTTTTACAGCTAAATCATTAGTAATCACTATTTATCTTTCATGTGTACACTTAATCATCCAACGAACAAAAGAAATAATGTCATCTAGAGTATTCACTTTCCATCAGAAAGAAAATTATTCTTCTACCACAGACTTTGGAATAATTATATATCTAATATAAAATATTGTCATGTCTTGATATACCCACATTAAAAAATCAATTGATAAACTGCATTAAAAATGTAATTCGATAGATTTACAGTAATGTGTCGTCAGAAAGATTTTTAAAATGTAACAAAAAATTAGGAGAATTTTTAGAAAAGAGAAACTGGAAAAATCAAGATTTATGTACTTTGTAAATAACTTTACAAAATCACTTACTTTTACAGCTAGATCTTTAGTAATCACTATTTTCTTTTCAACCGTATAATCAGGCATCCAACGGATAAAAGAAATAAAGTCATCTAGAACATTCACTTTCCACCAAGAATTCAGTGTGTTAATCATATTCACATTTATCTTTAAAAAATTGAAAGAAAATTTTTCCTCTACCACAGACTTTGGAATAATTACATTTGATTCATTTAGAATAACTTCGCATAAACTTGGAATAGAATGTTCCTTTTCAAGGTCATCCACTGTAGAAGAAGATTCAGGCTCATTAATTGAGCAGTTTTGTAACGGTGTAAAATTCATTTCATTTTCAGCATTTTCTCTTTCTTTTAATAACATAGTAGTGTGCTGTACTGGAAGATTCTGTGCAATAGGATGAAAAACTATGCCTTCAAATAAGATGTTTTCTTTCCCTAATTGAATTGAAGATTCTTTCTTTTGTTTAGTTTCCTCTTCTGTAAAAAATAAAATACATACATTTATTAATGATTTAATTACTTAAAAAGTTTTTTTTTCCTAAAAAAACTTTTTTACTAAAAATTTTAAAAGAAACTACGTATATTCAATTTATTATCATTTGCATTGTTTATTAAAAAAGAACTAAGAATGGGTGATGTTAACTTTTGCCCAAGACAATTATAGGAAAAATTCATCTCATAATTAACTTAATGGTGATAATTTTTTATTTTGAGACCATATATTTAAACATACAAATACTTCCAAAAACGATTCAATGACATACAATTGACAAAATAGGGTATGAATTACAAAACTTTAGTAAAAAAGGATTTTAATTATTACAAGAAGAAGAAAATTTTTGGAAAGAGGGGGGCTGAGAAGGGGTAAGTGTTGACTGCCAGGGCCGGATTTAAGCTTTGTGGGGCCCTAAGCTACTGAAAATGATGGGGCCCTTATAAGTTCAATTCCATTTCTATACACCTTAAGAAAAACTGTCACTATTTTTTATTGTTGAGTATTAACATTATATTATTAAAAAATTTGATATTACTTTATTGTTAAATATATTAATTGTGATGAGACTATTATGTAGAACCTTTCTTTTATTGCACATATTTTTTGAATTAGGTGGAAAAGTTACAAAAGAAACGCATTTTAAGCACAGAGTAAAAATTTGGCGTGCTGGGCCACTATATATTTAACTGAGTTTTTTTTATTTTTAGATTCATTTTGAATATATTTTATTTGCAATTTTTAATGATTTTTTTGCGAATTTTTTTCTCAATTGTTTTTTCTTTCCGTAATAAAATCTATAAGGCTTAGAAACATGAAATTTTGAATGTGCGTTGAAAATATGTAAAGAGTTAGAAAGAAAACAACAAAATACAATTTGATTATTAGTTTCATTTTTTTTTATAACCGCCGTTGAACAACTGACTCAATTTTGGGTTTACGCTCTATCAACCATGCAATCCCGGCTAATTTATTAGTTTATTTTATAACAGTCTTTGCACAAACGACATAATTTCGAGTTTACGACTAGTAATATTCAACTCCGTAGCCTTGTAATTTTGAACCCAATCCAGAAGACTAGGGAACTGCTATATTAGAACCCAGAGGTATTTATTTGTTATGAGAACTTGGAGGACTTTGCGACCCCGACAGATTTAACATGCACCAGTCACCATTTTATATATGGGTATTCTTCTGCGGGCTGGATTCAAACTCCGATACTCACGAACCCGAGTCCAATGCCCTATCAACCAGGCTATTCTGGCCAAATTTATTAGTTTATTTTAAAACAGTCATTGCACAGCCAACCCAATTTCGAGTGTATGACTATTATTATTCAACTCTGTGGCCTTGTAATTTTGAACCCAATCCAGAAGACAAGGAAACTGCTAGATTTGTACCCAGAGGTATTTCTTTGTTATACGAACTTGGAGGACTTTGTGATCCTGACAGATTTAACATGCACCAGTAACCATTTTATACATGGGTATTCTTCTGCTGGCTGGATTTAAACTCCCATTCTCACAAACACAAATCCAACGCCCTATCAACCAGGCTATCCCGGTCAAATTTATTAGTTTATTTTATAACAGTCATTGCACAGCCGACCCAATTTCGAGTTTACGACTACTAATATTCAACTACGTAGCCTTCTCATTTTGAACCCAATCCAGCAGTCCCTGGAGCAGGTGAGGGCCATTATATTAATGCTGTTTGTAAAAATAAAAGGAACATTTCGTAAGTTGATATTATTTAATTGATGTTTATATTGGAAATATTTCTTCACTATTTTTGCTTTTTTTAAAATTATTTTAAGTACATTTGTTAAATTTTAGTGCAAGAAATTTTTTTTTCATTATTTATGTAAATTTTTGGCTTATATTTTTAAGGATTTATTAAAGAGTCTATTAAATATCAGAGAGAATAAATGTCATACGGGTTTAAAGTATCAGCTCTGCTCTTGATCGTGGCTAGGATGTGAAAGAGCAACTGTCCCGAGCATCCAGCCAAAACGAGCATTCAACGTATCAATGGAACACACTAAAACTTTATATCAATTAGCAATTAGTTTTAGATAATTACAATTGCAGAATAAGTATCTTATTATAGAATGAAATGTTTTAAAAGACAAATATCTGTTAATGTTTAACATTTAATCAACGAAAAAACAGAACCAATATTGAAATCTAACGAATTTATTATTTTTAATTACTGATAAAGTTTGTGACAGAAAAAAAAAATTAAAGCCTGATAGATTTCAGAATTTTAGAAACACCTTCTAGTTATACTATTCAATCAAATAGGTTTCGATGTCTTTCATCCCGGTCTCATTAGTGATTCAGCATATTTCGATATCATTTTTGTTTCGTTCTTACTTAATATTAATTTGTTTGCGACAGTTAATTTGTATACCTCTTTTACTACATTTTCGAGGAGTTTAAAAATATAATATTGAGGATTTTAACTGAAATGAAATTTGCTTTTTTTGTATGCCTCTTTTATTACGTCATCATCACACCCACACGCAACTGTCTACTCTAAATAATGCTATATAGAATGAGATAGCAAAACAAACGTGTGTAGTTATTTAAATTCTTATTCAAAAGTATTAGTTAATTTTTTTTTTTATTGAACTGACAATTTCTGTTCTTTTTTAGATATTTTAAATTGCTATTTAAAACTGCTGCATATCACATGAAAGCATTAAATATATTATTTGTACAATTTTAAAGTAAAATAAAAGGGAATTCTGATCCTTAGAAACAGATATTAAATAGTCTGATGATCGAATGATGGAGCAAAAAAAAACTAGTTTACCTTTTAAACTAAAAAAAAATATTTTTTTTACATTATTTATTAATACTCAAATTGCTTGAAAGATAATATGTTCCCTACTAAAGACAACAAAGTTTTTTGTTTTATTCAGCCATTTATCTATATTTATTATGTCCGACAATGTAAAAAAGAAAAAAAAGTGCATTTTGGGCTTCTGAGGGCCCCAGCTCCGATTAAAACTTTAAAAAAAAAGGGGGGAAAGTAGGATCAGGGCCCTTGTCATCTCGGGGCCCCAAGCCACAGCTTATTTAGCTTATACGTAAATCCGGCCTTGGTTGACTCGAAATCTGACGTAGGGTGGCGAAAAGAAAATATATTCATTGATTGACAAATATTTGAGCCAATTGCATCTTGAGGGAAAATTAAACCGATGACCATAACATTAAAATTATAGTTCAGCATTAACTTTCCCATAGTATTAAACGGTATTTACTCCAAACTTGAGAATTGTGATCTGAATAATTCTTTAAGTCTTTATGAATAATTCTGTATTTTTTTTATGAGGCTTATCTTTCTAGGATTCTAGCAGTTTTATTACATAAAAATATAATATATTATATATATAAAAATATAATATATTATATAAAAATAATATTACTATCATTATTACAATTATATTTTAGACAACTATAAGAAAAATGAGGCTGGAACAGCCTGACATTGGGCTCATGTTCGTGAGAATGGGAGTTCACATCCTCCCGGGCGAAGAATCTCCGTTAATTAAATAGTGACTGGTGCACTTATGTCGGTGTCATGAATTCCTCCCAGTTCACATAATAAATGCCTCTGAGGTACTGAATTGGAGATTGATTGTTTTCTGATTCAGGTCAAGATTACGATCTGCGGATGAATGAATAAAGTATGATTGGGTCCTCCCTGTCAAACGGGCCGTGTGGCTGAAATCATATTCTTAGGTATAGCTGGTACCACTGAAAAAACAAGAAACGCACCCTCTGCCAGGGTTGCAAAAAACCCACCTACCCAGCATAACAATGGGCAGGCTTTACTGGGTAAAACCCATTCTCTGAAAAACTCACCTTAAAGTGGGTTTTCTAATATTGATTTTTTTTTATCCTCTGTTATAGCAAAGAGCTATTCTATTGAAATATAAATGTAGTCTACCCTAAAGAAAATGTACCTATGGTAAAAAAACTAACAATAATCTGAAAAGAAAAATTTTTTGTGGAATTCATGAAGAAAAATGGATAGGTTTCATATAAAAAGCAAAATAATTTGACTATAAATCATACTACAATAAAAGTTATTTCATAAGGACTTTAATTCAAAATAAACACAGACAGAGGAAATACATTACAAATCAATCAGTGTTATAATTCTTAAATGTCTATATTTTAACACCTTTTGTACACGCAGTCTATTTCTCAATTTTGACCAAACCAGTCCATAAGTATAAAACACTCATTCCAGTTATGCAGAACTAGCTGGACATTTGCTTAGGGCAATCTGTCATATCTCTATCATTAACACGCATTTCAACCAATTTCCACCACTGTGGTGCACTGAATTTTTTGATTACATTAGCATGAAACATGCTTGAAAATATTTCTGGGTCTTTTAACTTGTCGCTCTTGAAGAGAATCAACCATTTTGGGTGTTCTGTTTCAAACCACTCTTCAGTTTTTTGTAACATATCAGAGGTTAATTTTTTTCCTGTATATTTAAGATCCATAATGTTTGCTAAATAATGCATTGGGAAAGCTCAACAGCAGTAAATATATGGGTTTTTTCTGCCTGCATCAGATTTAATACTTTGCTCCGTTCTGATAATTGTTTTTGCATGTGCAATGCGTTTTTATAAATTGCAACGTTGTCTAAAATCCGTATAACATTTGTAGGAATTGTTTCAGGTGGAATATGTAATCCACTTGTAGACTCAACAGCTAACAAATTATTTAGTTTTCACAAGTATATTCTTAGGATTGCTCAGAGATCTTTTTAAACACTTGTTTAGATGAGCTCTAAATCTTTCAATTTTTGCACTTATTTCTGTGTTACAGTGATTGCAAAAGCACTTCCGTTTATTCTCAAAGTTCCATTCAGTTACCTCCGACCATTCTGGAGCACTTCTTCTAACACCCCCATTAGACATTTTATCAATTTAAATTATGTATGAAAGCACAGTCACACTATACTAAATTGAACACCAGGGTTGGCAAGTTTTTGACACATAACGGTTTTTACCGGTTATTACCATGGTTTTTACCGTCATGTCAAAAACCCCTCTGTCAAAAACTGTCAAAAACCCATAGTTTTGGTAAAACTTTATTTTTATTTGAGTTTAACTGCTTATAATTTAAAATTAATAAATTTTTGGGCAATAAAATTAGAAAAAAAGTTGTTAAAAGATATTTAAGAACAGATTCTTGCATTTTCTCAACATGTTTATAGCAAAACATACTATTTGAAGTAAAATATTAGGATACTAAACAAAATTTTCAACATTTCCAAGCATCACTTTGTTTGGCATATTACATTACTGAAGAATGTAAAGATTGATTACTTTCATTCATAAAATCTTCCTTTGAGAAACACATGTACACATAAAAAGAAAGCCTCATAAAATAAACTTTTCTTATCATTTTTGTTTTCAATATTTTACACAGAAATGAGACATGAAAAAGCCTGGGAAATCCTTTTAGAGTTTCCTTGCAACATTGCAATAACCTTTTGTTATCATTATCCTCAATGACAGGCTTCCATTGACAGAATCTTCTTGAATTTTGGACTCATCCATACTAAACTCAGAAAGCGACTGAGCAATGAAAAAT
>NC_092213.1:7082460-7311595 GCF_043381705.1 Parasteatoda tepidariorum
AAATATTTTTTAAGATTAAAATATAAATAAAAAGTAATCCTTTAGTAAAATAAGTTTCAAATGTGTGATCTATGTGAATACATATAACATTTTGTATCGTGCTGTCGGAAGAAACTTTTTTCAGACTTTTGTACCAATTTATTAGTATTAATCATTAATTACACTTTAATTACCTATATGTTAAGTCAATTCATAAAATGAAACTTAATTATTAACATAAGCTTTTTTAAAATAAGGTCCCTGCCCTCTCTTTTGAAAGAAAAAAAAAAAAAAAACAATGAAACATGAAAAGCCTAATAAAACGCATCGAGGTTGGGTTTTTCTGGAAAAACCCGGGTTTTTTGAAACCCTGCCTGCTTTAAAAATCTGGTTCATTTCAAGCAGACTTGCTGATAAGCAAGTGGCATAAGTAACATTAACAACTACATAAAGACATTAATGTTAAAAATTTAGATAGTAAAAAAATACCATAGAAATTTGTTCAATTGATATCCCTTATAGCTTAATAAAAATTTATAAGATCCTATATAAGCCTTGTTCCAAAAAAAATCCAAATTCACCCACCTGACCTTAATCTTTATAATCACTTAACCATACTCACTCATTTAGCTAAGGTGAATTTTAATCAATTAATGGGTTCAAAATTGATTAAAATTGAATAATGAAAAATTGAATTGAACTTCGATAGATTTTGAAAAGCGCACAGCAGAAAATTAGTGGAATGGTACTGGTTATTTTCAAGCATACGCAAAATACTAAAAAAATGGTAAAAAAGGAGGGAGGAGAATCACGAATCTGTGGAAAAATCTCAAGTTTGCTGAAATATGATTTTTTAAAAAAAAAGTTATCCTTAGATGAAATGAGATATTATGCTTAATTTAATAAACCATTATAACTTCTAAACCAAACATAAGCACTTATTCTTAGCAATAGATAGAAATAAAAAGTGCTCTTAGCAATATTCCAAAATAAAAAGTGTTCTTAGCAATAGACAAGAATAAAAAGTTTCTTTGCAATAGCCAAAAATAAAAAATGCTCTTAGCAATAACCAAAAAATGCAGATAGCAATTAAGTTTTACTTAGCACATAATAATTAAATAAAAACCTGTGTTAAGAAAGGAAATTTCAAAAATAAATACAATTAATACCTGAAAGGGAAGTTTCCAATTTTCCAGATATTTGTTGTTTAGGTGGAGGAAGAGAAGAGGGAGAAACTGTCTTGGTCAACCTAGTTTTTTTTAACTTTTTCTTCCTGATTTTAGGACTCCTAAATTCCTTTGGTCGATAGGAAGAATGCCCTGGAATATCAGGAAAAAGGCAAGGAATGGCACCCAGCTTAAGTCTTGGTCTTTCACGTTTAAGTCGGAAAATCTGCAATTAGAGTTATTATTTTTCAACGGTAAGAACTATTTAAATCACTTAATTTATATTATGATAAAGATTGCAATTTAAATCACTTTATTTCTATAAAAAAAAAAAAAAAATTACTGCTTTAAATAAACTTTTTTTAAAAACCATAACATGTTAAAATACTTACATATAGTATTATTTCTGAATATATTTAGTTTTTTCTCTAAAATATCACAGTTAAAGAAAGTTTTATTTCAAAAATAAATAAATAAATCATGAAAGGCGATGTATAATTTGTTTAAAGTAAAAAGCAAATAGCCATTCGTCTGGACCCGTGATGGTAACGTGCAACTCTTTCAAGTAGGGAGGGGTGTGTGGTCACAGTTTAGGACAGATTTTAGCTCAGGTGGGCGAGAGAAAGGGAATCTTTTTCTTCGTTCAATTGTGTTAGCTCTTGACTGAAGAGAAACCAGGGGTCTGTCCAGGGCAAATTTACCTTCACAAATTCAGGGTACCTTCACAAATTCAACTTTAGAAAAAAACTGCAGTTTCACAAAATAAAGTAAGTTAAAAAAGCAAGTACTAAGATTTTCCGCCTCTTAAAAGTTTGCTTTTGTATCTCCATAAGAAACTATAAATCCCAGAGATTTTTAAAATGAAACAAGATTCTCTCTATACTCTTCTGCCCAGAATAAGTTTTTTTATTAATGCATTCTGGTCTAAACTAATTTAATTTTCATTGGATACCTACAATAACTGGCAAACAGCCTATGGATCTTATGTTCGAGCAAAAATAACCGATATTTCATTTATTCAATGAGAAGTTTGTAATAATTAAAAAATACTTAGTTAGAAATAGCTAATATTTTAGCTAGATAATTACTTAGTTAACTATTTTAGTTAGATAATTACTTTTAAATAATATTAAGAATTAATAACTTTTATCAGATGATTAAAAAAAATAATAAATAAATAAGTAAATCTGATTTTTTTTAAAAAATCATGATTTTTGCAAGACACTGCTTTAAATACCTATAGTTCTTTATTTTTATTTGAATTCAAGAGTCATAACACTTACGGTTCCATCAGGCAGTTTTGTTTCATAAAACCTTTCAATGTCATCTTTTTTAAAGTGTCTACTACAGATGTGATCAGCATTTCTTAATTGTCTGTCAGCTCGAGGTATGGATCTTCTCCAAATCTCAAAGACAGCAGGATCCTGAACAATGTAAATATATATATTTTATCTTATATACCCTTACTAACAAAGAATCAGTATTTGCAAGCATCAATGTAAAATACACGGATAAGGGTAACACTTTAGAGTAAGTACAAATCGCATTAAATTCACTCGACTTAGATAAAATTAGAAGCTTTATCTGAAAGCAATATTTCAACAAAAAAAATTTCTGCTAATAATTTTTTTTCTTTTCTTATTGGTAAGAATATCAATCCTTTTGCTGTCACCTCATTTTGAGAAAATTTCGTTCAAAATCACAGATTTTTGTTAATTAATGCTTTTGTATAAAACTTTAGTGATTATTCTATTTCTTGAAATTTGGAAATATTATGAAGCTATAAAATTAGAAATTTACTTTTTAAATTTTCTGTTGTTGTATCCCAATTTTTTTAATTTGATGGCAAAATAGAATATGGTAACTCTGACTCTTTACTTCCTTTTTTTTTTTTTTTTTTAAAAACAGCTAATATTAAATTTTTTTTACTATGATGATACATTTTTTACCAACAGCATTAGTTTAAATACTAAAAAATCTTAATAAAATTATGCATATTTAATTATAATATTAGCTACATTTATTAACAAACTTAAAACAAAAAGTTTAAAAAATATAGGTTTGAAAATTATAAAAATAGAAAAGCAATTTTTAGAAGGATTATTTGCAACTCTAAACATTTAACTTCTTAATTGAAAGTTTCATGATTTCCATAGTCTTTAGATTAAAGATAGCATAAGTAATTGTTAGAATGTTTAGATTTTTTTATTTTTTTTATTACAATTGGACTGTCTTTAAAACAAATTTAAAAGTTTCCGATATTTTGAGAAATTCTGAAGGCAACAAGACAGTGGTGTAAAAAAGAAGTTTACAAGAAACATAGCAAGGAGGAATGACTGCAATCTCATGGATAAACAAGTACATATCAGTTTTCTTAGAAAATTTTGAATGTTTAAAAATACCTTGAGTTCAGGGTTGGCAAGATTTTGCCGCAGGTGGAAAAAACCATGGTAAATACCGGTAAAAACCGTCCTGGCAAAAACAGGTTTTTGCCAAGCAAATTGGCAAAAACCTATATTTTCCAAGATGAGAGGACAAAAACACATTTTTGATACAAAATTATTCCTAAAATTGAATAATATACTATAAATATAAATAATTACAAAAAAATTATTATTCCATAATTAAATCATAATGTAATAATATATCATTTTAGTAGTTTAAAACATTATTGATTGGAAAATTTGTGATTATTCTCTTTTTTCCAGTGAAATGAACTTATTTTAAATTAATATAACTATAATTTAAAGCATAAAATATCTATCAACATGTGTAGTTAATTACTGTACAAATAATTTTTTAATAAATAATAAATACAAAAAATATTTATTTATTTGTAAAAAAACATTTACTTAAGGATTCTAAAATAAAAAGAGGTTAAAAAACTTTCAATCTTTTAAAAATTATTACCCTTATATTAATTATTAATATGTTAAAAATAATTTTTTCATGTAATGTATCAAAATTATTATTCCTTATGATTGATTTAAATTTGTTTCAAGTGTTTTGTAATAATATTTAATCAGCAATTTAGATAATTTGGTTTTTGCCGGTTTTTACCAGTTTTTGCCGGTATTTACCAGGTTTTTGCCACTGTCCTGGCAAAAACCCCTTTTTGCCGGCAAAAACTCCAACCCTGCTTGAGTTATTGATGGTGACAGTTAGTGTAAACAGGTACTGATAAGGAAATATCACCAATACATATAATAATTTAAAAAGTTTAATTAATTATGCAGTGATATTTTTCATCAAGGTTTAAGTCAACAAACATTTATCTTTGGTGATTTAAACAAAGAAATTGTTCGAGCAGATTTTCTCCTTTTACTCGTAGAGCCTGTTTTGCATCCAGGTACAAAGCAAACTTTTGGCATGATATATATTATAAATTGTTTTTCTCGAAAATTACGACAGTAGACAAAAATGATGATCTGTCCAGCAAAATCAAATTAACCAAACTTTAAAAACTAAATAATTTTTTTGAAACAGGTTTGCACCATAGATTAAAATTGATTTTTATTTTATTGTGAGTGTTTATTTATTAGTATCATTGCTTAAAGCACTTAATTTGGCACTATAAACAAGTTATGGACTTTCAAATCAGGTAATCTAACTCAAAAATGGATTTACTTCATGGGCAGACACAGCTATGTAGATTTTAGTGTGCACCAACGAAAAATTGAAATGAAATAAACAGTTTAATACACTTAATAAAATAATTATTATTTTCCTGAAATTTACGATAAAAAGAAGTATTTGGAATTAAATAAGTCACATAATAATTCTTCCAATTACTTTTTATAAACTATAATTGTTTCGATGATCAGATCAATCAATCACAGTTGTTGTCACAGGGTGTGCGGTATTGGTCCTCGTTAAACTGTGCTACCGTAAAGTGCTCGACTTCGCGTGCAGGTCGTTGGGCTACCGAAGCGGGGGTGCCATCCCCTCCGCAGAGGATCAAAATTGTGATGGCATGTCTTCGGATCATCCTCCGGGATGTTTCCCAGACCGCTGCCAATAGCCCATTGTGCAGCTCTAGTGCGACGTAAATTAACAACAATCAATCACAATAAGCAATTTTTAAAAATCACTTTAACGATTAAGTAATAAGTTTATTAAAACAACTGATAAATTAAATAGACAAGAAGCAAAGAATACACTAGTGGATCAAACAGGAAGACTTAAAACAAAATTTATTTCCATTGATGTTTGAAAAACAATTCTAAAAGAGAATATCTTTACAATGTTATTAAAAGCATAAACAAGTACAAGTTTAATAGCATAAAAGTCAAACAAACAAAACGATAATTAAAAATTTACCTTTGGAGCTTTAAACAAGCTAATAGTAGGAAGCTGCTTGTCTTTTCTTTTTTTAAGTTCAGATGGATAGCCTGTCTTGCATCCGGGACAAAAGCAAAACTTCCCCATAATTACTTGTTATAATTATCTAAAAAGCACAAACAAATAAAATAATATTGAAGTTTAATATTAGTTTTTAAAACGAAAATCCTGCATGTGCAATGTTAACGAACGAAAAATTAGTTGGCGTATAGTTTGCTGCGACCTAGCAATAGTCATGCATACATAATCCATTAAATTCTGACGAATCACATTGTGGGGAAAATTTTACACTAAGCTGGGTCTCCATATGATACTCTAGTCTCTATGCCAGATGGACTGATCGTTAAGACACGGTTCCCAGCAGATTACCGAAGCGGGGGTGCCATTCCCTCTGCAGAGGATCAAAATTGTGATGGTACGTCTTCAGATCATCCTCGTGGATGCTTCCCAGATCATTGCCAACAGCCCATTGTGCAGCTCTAGTGCGACGTAAGTGAACTACAATAACAGCATACAGGGTGCATAGCCAAATTATTCAACAAAAAATAAGCACTTTTTAAGCACTCAAAAAAAAAAAAATTTAAGCACTTTAAAGAAAAATATCATAATTAGGTGGAGCGGAAAGTTTTCGACAATTGATGGTTTTATGTTGTTTTAACCGTCATGTCAAAAGAAATAATAATAATAAAAATCTTATGGCATTGGTTTTGACAATTGTCAAAAATCATGAAATTTTGAATCATGCAAAACGAATGACGTTTTCAAACGCAACGGACTGACAATAACCCGAATTAGATTGGGATTGAATTAATTGAGAAAACGTTGACTAGAACAATGTAAACAGTGTCTTTTTGCATAATTCGTTGCAAAAATCAACATGGTAAAGGAAAAATCTCATTTTCAAAAAGGGAAAATTAAGTACCTTTTACTTTTAGAATTACACCATAGATTAAAATTGATTTTCATTTTATTATGAGTGACTTTAACTAGTATCATTGTTCAAAGCACTTAACAAGTTGTGCTTTAAACAAGTTACGGACTTTCATATCAGGTAATCTAACTAAAACCTGCGCGAAAACAGATTTTAAAATACACCAACGAAAAATCGAAATGAAATCGACGGTTTAATACACTTAATAAAATATTAATTATTCTTCTAAAACTTCTGACCAAAAAACTAGGAAAATCGAAGTCTAAATTCATACAAATCCGCTAAAAAAAACACTTTTAAGAATATAAGTTCCAGACTGCTTATTTTTGTTACTAATGATATGTACTTGAAAAAAGTTTTCTTTCGAATTCCAATTGCGAACTTGAACTTGATTGGTGAAAATATACATCCCGAAAAACTCACCAATTATATTGTCATCTTCACTGAGCATATATGCAGTGAGAATAGCCACGTAACCAAAGACATATCAAATAAAGTTATAAGCAACACTAGTATTTTATAAAAAAGCTGCTTTTCCTTAATTTGTTTGTGTTTTGAATAAAATAGAAGTACAGTAAAAAAGTGCATTTGAATTAAATTTCATGAAGTTAAAAGGACAAAATTTGTAAACTATCTTGTGATGGAGGAATTGCGCAAATTAGAGTATCTCTCACTTGTGTCAAAGATTTGTACAGAGCTTGATAATCATTTAGGAATTAACGACAAAGATTTAGGTTTGATCACATAAATTATTTTTAATGGAGTATAGAACTGGGTGTCCCTTGTATTGGGCACAGTATCTTGGTGCATTTACTTTATATGAAATCTTTAATTTTTCTATTGTTATTTCGATTTCTTATTATTAGAACATCTCAACTTAAAGTCATTTTCCACGTTTTCTGTAAGGGGAATATTTTCATATAGTTATCTGTTGTGTAGTAAAGGTTTGCCTGAGAATAGCCACGAGTTAAACCCTTCAAGTTTATCCCCTTCTGTAATAATTTTGTTTTAGTTAGTTTAATTTTTTTTTTTTTTTAGTTGCCACTGTCCGTAAGTTGGTGATCATTCTGCTGCAAAGCAGAATAAGTAAATTTTCCCAATTATTACATGGACTTTATTACTGCAAAATTACTTTTTGTAAGTGAATAATAATGCAGACATATAGTGAATGCTCTTTGGCAATAATTTTACCACCAGTAGGCACCTGTTTTTTGCTGTAAAATTGCACAGACCAATATTGAATCTTCGCGGCAACAGTTTCGTTACCAGTATGCACCCTGTTAAAAGTACACCAAACTAACGTATACCGTATAATAGCTCTTAACCTCAAAAAAAAAAACATTAAAGTAGGATGTATTGAGTAAATTTCTCTCGGAAAGTTGCATTTAATCTTAAAAAAATTCATGTTGGATCAGTAAGATATTATGTATTCATGGCAGTAGCTCTTAACCTTAAAAAAACATAAGCAGTGTTTTGAGAAGGCTGTCTGCCATGCCTACCCTTTGATCCCTATAAATGCACACTTTTCGAAAAAATAAGTTGCCATTCCAAAAAAACACTGCCTTTTTTATTTATATTCCATTTTCAAGAAAATTAATTCACTATTTAAATAATAATTTGCACACTGATAAAAATTAAGTGTGTTTATAGATTTAATTCTGATTACTATTACAAATATTGATTTTGTTGGTGACGAATAGTGACTTGACCAAATAACAAATATTCTACAGTTGAATAGCAAAATTTTTTTAGAAAAAACTATTCATAAATAATTTTTATATGTAAATAAGTTTAGTCATTATTAAAACCCAATCAAAACCTACCTGTATTACAGTTATGGGGTAAAGGGAGAAAAAAAAACTATAGTAGTTATCCAATAGAAGTATTTAAGAAACTGTCTAACAGCTATAAAAAATAACTGAAGTTGTAGAGGTGAAAAAAAGAAATGGAGAATTAAAGAAAAAAATATGTTAATTCATAAAACGTGAAAAGAAATATAGTCTATTAGAAACCCTTTTATGAATACTGAGCTTTCATAAAAATGCCCAGAAAGACAAAAGATTATGTATAAAACCGAAATAAAAGTCTAATCTTATTCTTGAGAAAAAAAATTATGAAAATAAATTTTAGTTCTGAAATTTTAAAGCTGAGCCACTTTTCCAGTTTCTGTATTTTTAGGAAAAAGCAAAGAAAAAATAGTAAATCTAATAGTAACCCTCTTATTTGCTGCTTCATAATAAAAGCATCAATAATAACCAGGGGTCAGTCTAGGTTTTTCTGAGAGGTACCTATTTTGTGAAAATTTAGACATAATTTGTGAAAAATTAAAAATTATACTAAAAAATCAACACAAAAATATGGATTTATTGTTTCTTAAGGGATACAAAAATAAAAATTTAAGAGAAAGTATTTTGTGAAACTACCGTTTTTCCTAAAATTGAATTTGTGAAACTACCGTTTTTCCTAAAGTTGAATTTGTGAAGGTACCGCTAAACGGTAGTAAATTCGGCCTGGACAGACCCCTGATAACAAAAGTTCTTTTTTTTTTTAAAGAAAAAGAGAGAAATAAAAAAAAATATATCAAAACAAAAATCATTCTTAATTTTTTAATGAAAACTAGCACAAAAAATCTAAATTCAACTATTTCACTTTGCCGTATTTCTAGAGAAAATTTTGATAAGAGAGTGACCAGTGCCAGATTACCCATTAGGCCATGACTTGGGGCCTAATAAAATTTAATTAATTATTTAAAATGGATTTTTTGAAAAAAAATTTTAAAAATTAAGAAAAATAATGATTTTTAAAAAAAATCAATTTTAAATATATATATTAATAAAATCCCGTAATTTTTTATATACAATGTTGATCATATTTATTTACTACTGATTAAAATTTAATTTATTATTATTTATTTTAATTTTAAATATGCTTTCTAAAATGAAAAGATATATAAATACTTTTATATTTGAATAAATAAATAAAAATGAACCTAAGGGCCCCAAAATTTTGAATGGCCTAGAGCCCCATGTGCGCTTAATCCGGGGGAGAGTGACGCCATTAGAAACGCTCTTTAAAAAAATTTATATTGTAATAAAAATACTTATAAAAATGCAAAATAGAAACCAAAAAAAAAATTTTTCTTCATTCATAAAGCATTACTTAAACGTTGAAAACTTTGATCATCCATGTTACCAATTCTTACCGTATAGGGAAAAGGTGAGAATAAATTAATAAAACTGAAATGCTATGCTGCACTATAATAAAAGAAGCAAAAAATGTACAGAAAAAACATTAACCTCTTTAAAAAATTTTAAAACAAAATATTTTAGTTAATACACATTCTTATGACAGGTATAACTGGTTGTTGATTTTGCTTACTATATAATGCATTGATGAACTATAATTAATTGCAGTGCAACAAAAATTACTTTTGAATATGGTAATAAAGCTGATTTAAAAATTTCAGTGTACTGAATCTTGCAGCACATTTTACTTATTTTCTTTTAAATAAAAACTGAATGGTTAATTTATGTACACCATCATTAAAAAATTGCTTAATAGAGTTAATTAAGAATTATTATCCCCCATTGTTTTCTTCTACTTTTTAGATTGCTAATGAATTTTCTTGTATTTATAGCTGAATTTATAATTTCATTGGCTGAAAAAAACAACTCATATGATGGATTTAAAAAAGCCTTGGAAGAAAATGGAGCAGAATTTTCGGTAATTTTATTTAATCTGTCTGATATTTATTTCCCTGATTAAAAAGTTAGACCTGTCTTAAACATGGTTCCCATGGTCCTTAAAAACTGCTTAACTTTTATTTTGGAAAATAAGGGCCCTTAAAAGTACTTAATTTTGGTACAAGGTTTTTAAAAATGCTTAATTTTTCAGCATGACTATACCAGATAGGAACAATTTTTCAGTTCAATATTTTAAAACAGGAAGTCATTCTTTTATCACCTAGAATTAGACTATGCACCAAGTGTAAAGCATTTTAGAGAGACAAGAAGGGATGGATGTGAGAGGGCTGCAAGCAAGGAGAAGAAAGCACGTCCTTTTATTTATATATTGTTTATTTTATTAATATATTCTTCCTTTTGCCTTGAAAGATAGTGCTCTTTTTTTTGGGGGGGGGNTGGGGGGGGGGGGGGTTCTAAGGTAATTAAGTAGGGGACCCACACCGTCAAAATCAAAATTGACAGAATTCAAAGAATTCAGTTCTGCTGGTAATGCATCTGCTCATAAGAACAAAGTAAAACCCCAAGAGAAGAAGTATAAAAAAAATTTTGAACTAGAATCCATTAACAAAAATTATTTCCAAAAATCTTGGAAGAATGAAATAAATTTGTAATATATTTAAGTGTGTAATAAGTTACTGTAAATTTATAAAAAGCAATAACATTTTTTTAAAATTTTTGATTGTGCTAAAAATTAAGCTGATATGTAATAAACAGGGTTTGAAAAATCCCATCCATTTACATCAAAAACCTGAGATTTATTGGGCTTTTGGTGAAAATCTCAAGTTTTTTCAAAAATATTTTAAATTTTTATTGTTGAGTACTAAATAAGAATGCATGATTTGATCTTAACAAGAAAGTTAAATATTTAGTAACTAATTATAACTTGTTTTGCTGCAATGTAAAAAAATATTAAAGTTTTAAATTGTTACGCTATTGTTTTTATTTCTTAAGGATAAGCAGATTATTGCATAGAAGATTAAATCTACTCAATTAAGAGATCCCAAACTTTTTGTTATTAATGTCTATTAGTAGGGGTGAACAACCTTTTTTGAGTGAAGGGCACAGCTGGTTGGCTAACGAAGGGCCGCGCATGTATTGAGACATGTTAATGACAAATGTAGTAATGTTTATTTAAATATTAGCGTTCCATTTTTTCATCAATAAACTTAGTAATATATTTGTAAAAAATTAAAGGTGTTCCATTTTTAGGATTCATTCAAAAATAAAAAAACTTATACTTTTTTTTTTACAAAAAAATTGCTATTTTTATCATATGAACAATAGATTTATCAAGATAAATAAACAGTGAAGAAAATAAATGTTTTTTTTTATCATGTCATGCAGTACGAAAATTCATTTTAGAATTGCGAGGCACATCCAGAAAGTAAATTTCCCTATTTTTCTTTTAAAAAAAAGAACGCATACTTTCAGGAACATATTTATTGGCAACAAGTACAGCAATGTTTCAGTTATTTTTCAACATAGCCCCCACCAGAATTGAGACACTTGTCGTATCGTGGGATCAACTTTTGTATCCCTCTGTCGTAGAACTCTGCCGCCTGTAAATGGAACCAGCGTATGACAGACATCTTCAGCTCTTCGTCGTTTCCAAAACTCTCACCCGAGGATAGGAATTTCATGAGGTGCAAGAAAACATGAAAATCGCTGGGAGCAAGATCAGAGCAGTAGGGTGGATGATCGAACAACTCCGAGCCAAATTTCGTCAAAACAGCTGCTGTGCATCGAGCTGTATGTGAAAGAGCATTGTCATGGAGGAGCACAACACCTGCAATAAGCATTCCACGCTTCTTGTTTTGAATGGCACGTCGCAATTTCCGCAGTGTTTCACAGTAACGGCCAGCGCTTACTGTTTCACAACGTGGTTCCATTCACAGGTGGCAGAGTTCTACGACAGAGGGATACAAAAGTTGAGCCCATGATACGACAAGTGTCTCAATTCTATGTTGCCATGTTGAAAAATAGCTGAAGCATTGCTGTACTTGTTGCCAAAAAATATGTTCCTGAAAGTATGAGTTCTTTTTTTTTAAAAAAATAGGGAAACTTACTTTCTGGATACGCCTCTAAATTCTAATAAATAAAAAAAACTGCAATGCCCTCAGAATGAAAGTAGGAAAAAATTCAGTCATAATTAAGTAATATAAATTCAAATTAAAAATTTTAATTGAAGAAAATTTAAAGGTTTTAAACAAAAGCCTAAAATAAAAACAAAACTGCGATAGTATAGGAAAATAAAATTCAATGCTTATTTTGTAATGTACTTTATTATTTCATTTTATTAATTATTAGACTTTATTTAAATCGCAAAAATGTTCCTTTTTTTTAATCGAAAAAGATCACTTAAACAACAAAAAATTGAAATCTAAACTACAAACAGTGAGCAGTTTAAGAATTCACATTTTCCGCCATTTTATGAATTTCTCAAGTTGCAATAACATTGCATTTAAATTAGTGGTGCAACGAGTATTTGGCCCTTCTGTGAAAAATTCAGTTGGTTGAATGATCAGTCAAATATTCGGCAGAATATTTTTTAGAAATGTATTTTTCTAAGTTTTTTTTATTTTTGAATTTTCATAGACATTACTTTTTTTTAAAATTATAATCAGATACGTCAATTTTGTCGTTTTTTAATACTTTGAGAATAGAGAAGGATTTTTTTTCTCCATTTTTTGCTGTTTTTATTATAACCCATCATTTTAACAGAACGTCTCATACTATTAATTTATTATCACTCTTTCCCTGAACCGTAAATATAAATAACCAGTAACATAGAAAAGTGTGATTTTCGGTATTAAAGTTTTGTTTCTGGAACTAAGAAAAATTTGTTTTTTCTGTTTTTCTTTTTTAGGCATTTTTATTTTGACTCAGCATTTTTTTTAAAAATAAAGTTACTAATAAATTTATCTTATAGCAATTTTTTTCTTCTAAAATTATGGCAATGAGAAAAATTTTAATTGCGATTTTCAGCATAAGATTTTCATTTGAAAAATTAAGAACGTTTTTTCTAACTTTTTATTTTCTTTAAATAAAAAAAACCTTTTTTAGACGTTTTTATTATAACGCATTAATTTTTAATAGCATTTCTGTTGACTTAATTCTTTTTTCTTGGCTTTTTCTGGTAATTGGAAAACTAAGAAGTTCAGCTTTAAAATTTTCTTTCAGAAATTAAGATTGATTTTTATGTTCTCTGTTTCATTTTCAAAAACGTTCTTGATTAGCCTTATTTTTTAGAGTTAATTTATGAATACGTTTTTCCAGGAAATATTATTCTGAGCATTGAAATTTTAGTTTCAGTGTTGCTATGCTGCTAAAAGATTTTGCTATTTGGCCCCAAGTGTACGGCATTCAGTCGATTTTTTCTTCTTCTTTTTTTGCCGAATATTTGGTTTTTGACCAAATCACAATTCATTACCAAATTCGACCAAATCATATTCGTTGCGGTAAAAAAAACGAAAGAAAAATAACTAGGATTTACGATAAAACTGCACCGAAATACCGTATCAAAAAGTAATCTTAAGTAAAAGTAAAACATATCGTAAACATCATAGTTAAATAATGGGATCGTCAAAATCATGTGGAAAAGTATAGAAATAATTGGGAAAAAATATATTTATGCTGAACTCAGCACGAATAAAGCGTGTCAAATGCATGATTTAAAATTTGCATGTCGTAATAGAATAATTGGAATTTTTTATGATACGTGGGAACGCATAGCAATAATTGCCGAAAAACTTGTTGAGAAAAAGAAAGAATTGAGAAGAAAAAAAAGATAAAAAATCACTTAGATTTAAGATGAAATCGTCACAAATAAAGCGCACCAAAAAGTGATTATTTAAATGGCTGATCTGAAACTCGCGTCGTAGTAAAAATTCGGGATTTTCGAAATCACGTAGAAAAGCGGAAATGACTGCTTAAGAAAACTCATTTATGATACGATAAAATCGGCTTAAAGAAAGTGCGTTAAACGTACATTTACTAAAGAATCTGTTATAATTGATTGTGTCAAAACGTGATTACTTAAAAGTGCGGTTAAAAATTGCCCTTTTTAAAAAATTTTTTATTGTATTTGGAAGCTCACGCGGGCCGCACTTCAGTAGTCGAAGGGCCGCATTTGGCCCGCGGGCCACAGGTTGTGCACCCCTACTATTAGAATAAAATTCAAACTTAGAGTTTAATAATCATATTTCTCAGTTAACATTGCAACTTAATATACTGTTTTGTTTGTTTTTTTTAATTTTTTTTTTAAAATTTCTATTTAACTTTGGGGTTGCTAGAAAATTAGATATGTTTTTCATCTGATTGTTTAGTAATATTATGTAAAGTTAATTCCTAATATCAGTTTTGGCTTTAAATAATTGCAAAGCTCGTCATAAAAGTAAATATAACGCATTTGCTGTTGAGTAATAATTTCAAAATGGTTAAGTTACATACTTTTTTTAATATGTTTGTCATAAAAAATTTTTTATTTATTATTTTTCAAAGCTATTAATTTACGATAAAAATAAAATATCAAATCATAATAATTGTGGAGAATAATATTAAGAATGAAAGAGAATGATAAAGAAATATTAAAAATAGATATCTATGAATTAACAGTGTTGATTTTAGATATTATACATAACAGTTATTATAGATATCTTATTGTTAATTTTTAATTGTTTATTTTTTCAGTAACATATATTTTAAAAAATCTAACATTTCGGATTTAAAAAATATATATAATTTTTTTTTATTGGTTTGGGAATAGAAAAAATGTCATAATGTGCAAATGATGGTTACCTCTGTCGAGAGTTTTAGTGAAAAACTGTGACAAAATGATCATTTTCGCTTCCAAACATGCAATTGGCACTCTGACTCAATTTCAAGCTGCAATCATAAACAATTGAACAAAAAATGTGTTTCCGAGCACGGCCATCGAAAATTAAAAGTATGCAGCAACGTGTTAATTGTTTATTTGGTTATTTTATCTATTAGTTTATTTTACCTTGTCTCTATGAATATGTTTTTATAAAGCTTAATAAATTTGCTACTCACTTTCATTATAGGAATCATTTTCTGCAAACTTGCTACGTCTTATACAGACGATGATGCCAAAAACAGAAGTAAAGGAGGAGGAAGATGAGTTAAAAGATGTTGTTAAAACAGAACTAGAGAAGAAAAAGGAAAAGTTCCCTGGTCTAGCCATTCCTAATGATAAAGTCAAAGTAAGCTCACTGTTAATAATAATTAACACTTAATAGGCTAACTTCAGCTTATACATTGAAACTTCCAGAAGGAACCACTTTTAGGGAAGCCACCGATTTTTGGGTGGATCAACTTTTTTTTCTCCGTAAACTTTGTTAATGTAAATTTTTTACAAGCAAATAGGAAAAAGTTCTTCCCAACCAGTGTATCATTAAGAATGGTAAAACAATAATGTGTTTAGCTTTTGTACACATATTATTCCTTCATTTATGAATCAGGAAAGGAATCAAATCTGTTTTCAGGGGTCAGTCTAGGTTTTTCTGAGAGGTACCTATTTTGTGAAAATTTAGATATAATTTGTGAAAAATTAAAAATTATATTTAAAAATCCAACACAAAAATATGGCAAGAATATGGATTAAGGAATACAAAAATAAAATTTTAAGAAAAAGTATTTTGTGAAACTACCGTTTTTCCTAAAGTTAAATTTGTGAAACTACCGTTTTTACTAAAGTTGAATTTGTGAAGGTACCGCTAAACGGTAGTAAATTCGGTCTGGACAGACCCCTGGTTTTGCAGATTCAGTGTTAGTTTTTCCTTCCTTTCTCTTCATCATTAGTATTGACAGATTCCAAAAAGCACAACAAACTCCATTTTTGTTGCAGTCAGATTGTTCTATTGATAAACTAAAATTGCTTTTTTTTAAACAGGATTTTGTGTACAGACTCTTTGTTTCATAAATATTCAGTAACGAAAACTCCCATAAATGTTCAATGGGAATCATGTCGGGCGATCTAGGTGGCCAAATTGCTGAAATTGTCCAGAATGTTCTTCAAACCAGTTGCAAATAGTTAAGGTCCTTAACGTGAGGCATTGTCATCTATAAAAATTACTATTGTTTGGATACATGAAGTCCATGAATGTCTGCAAGCAGTCTCCAAGTGGCTTAACATAGCCATTTCCAATCGATGAACGGTGCAATCGGACTATGAAATTCAAATAAATTTTAAAAACTATACAAC
The DNA here is from genome assembly GCF_043381705.1 of Parasteatoda tepidariorum. Classification (NCBI taxonomy): domain Eukaryota; kingdom Metazoa; phylum Arthropoda; class Arachnida; order Araneae; family Theridiidae; genus Parasteatoda; species Parasteatoda tepidariorum. The sequence continues at coordinate 7,098,844 of NC_092213.1, forward strand.
TCTTTGAAAACTGTTTTTAAAGTGTGTGTAGATTCAAAATGATTTCAACCCTCAGAAAAATTGTAATCAGATGGTAAATACAGATCTGATTATAACTTAGGCCATGATGTTACTTTTATTATTTTCAGCCTGTATAAAACTAGAGCTAGTTTAGGTAAAATAAGCTCATAAAGTAGTAATTATGACCTTCCTTTTAAGAGTATAAGTAACTTGGTTAATTGTTATTACATTCTTAAGGAGCTCAAAATCACCTAAAGCTCTTAAAACACTCAACTATTTTTTAAGGGGACTAAGTTCAAAATAAAAAAAGTCACACTTAATTACCCCCAACTGACCATAAATGGGTGAAATGAGTGGTTGCTTGTGAGAACTGTATTTGACGTTTTTATAAGAACAAATTTAAAATTTGAGCTGGAGAGCATATTCTTAACTAATATAGGAGAAATTATATTTAAAGTTACAATTTAATTTTGAATTCCTATGTGGGAGTTTTTGTATAGATTTTTAGAATAATTGTACTTTTCTATTTAATGAAATTTTAATTTGAATGTTAAGTAATAATTAAGTAAAAATTATGTAATGTAATTAAATTATGTCATTAATTATTAATTTTTGTGTTCAGTAATAATTAAGTAAAAAATTATATGTCATTTTAACTATACAGTGGGTGATCGGTTAACGAACTGATCGGTCAACGAACAAATCGGTTAACGAACACTTTGACGAAGGATTTTTGTGTTCGGATAACGAACACTTTCAAGAAAAAATTTTTGAGTTCGGACAACGAACACATTTTTGGATAATGAACAAAACAAATTCTAAGGAACACTTCTCGGCCTGAAAAAAAAAATTAATATTAAACATTTGTTATAATTTTGCATGCAAAATAAGATCACTGAAAGGAGAAATGTTTAAAGCATGTTTAGTATTGATAATTACTAAATGAAACTTGAATTAACAATGAATTTAAAGGTCATTCAATAATTATTATTATGACTAAAATCAATACACACTTGAATACTTCAATTTTAGTACGAATATCAATATTTTCTGACAGCTAATAAGTTATGGGCGAGTGGATTTGCTGACATAGCGAATAAATTAAGCGAATTCTTAATTTTTTCGATCAGTGCAGACTCTAAAATATAAAGGTGCCAATGACGCGCTACCGCCGTAAAAATACGTGAAATATGAGAAACGGACTAAAAATCGTTTTTCATTTCTCTTGAATTATGTTGCTTACCTATTAATTTTCAAAGTTCTATTGAAAAAAAAATTCCAATAGAATATTCATACAAATTAGACCATCAGTTTCGGTTTTAATTTCATTCAAAACCGAAAAATATTTCGTTTTGAGCGCTCCCCCCCCCCTCGTTCATTCCCCGTCCCATTCATTGTCTTGAATGACGAATTCCAGACGGCAGGCTCTTTTCCAAATAGTCAATCGCCTTTTAGTCGCCACTGGCAACTTTGAATGTGGTAATAACACACGTATGGTGCTAGTGTGCGCCAAAACTTTGTCAATTGTGTACGTTAGTTGGTTCCTGTTCCTCTGAAATTTTCGTGTGTTCTTTTCTGAACCCCTTATAAAAAAAAATTGAAAATCTGACAATATTATGGGTCCCAAAAAGCATGGAGTGTCAAGAACTGTGCTCACTTTAAACACCAAGCGAGAAATGATTGCCAAAGTTGAGAGTGGACAGAAAATGGCTGATGTTGCGAGACAGTATGGCTTGAACAGGTCTACAGTATGCACAATATTAGCTAAGAAAGATATCATCAAGAAGACTCAAGCAGCTGAAGGAGTAACGAAAATCAGATCTGCGAAGCAAAGAAGTGCCATCCATGATAAAATGGAGAGGTTGCTTTTAGTTTGGATAAATGAACGGGAAATGAAACGAGATGTAACTAGTATGCCTATCATTCAAGAGAAGGCTAGAGAAATTTTTGAGAAATTGAAAGAACAAACTCCAGGCTCGTCATCCGAGGAGCTAGAATTCAAGGCTACCACTGGCTGGTTTACAAAGTTTAAAAGAAGGTTTGGAATTAAACATGTATTAATGCATGGTGAGTCTGCTAGTGCAGATAAAGAAGCAGCTGAGAAGTACTGTCTCAAATTTCAAGAATTCATTGAAACAGAAGGGTATCGTCCACAACAAATATTTAATTGTGATGAAACTGGTTTGTTTTGGAAGCGCATGCCGAACGGTACCTACATCACGAAAGATGAGAAAAGTGCTCCTGGGCATANTTATATGCATTAAGTAGAATTCACCTGGAAATAAAAATAGGCAGGGCACTGCCTCTCAGAAAAGGGCACTGTAAGTTTTGAAAGGACACTCATTCGACACCATAAAAATTTATCAAAATGTGAAATATTATGTAATAACTGAATTTGATCCTCAACTATTTTTTTAATTACCCTCTTATACTATTCTATGTGTATATTTCAAAAAATAATTCTCTCTCTTTATCAGAGTAAGATAAAAATCTGTTGTTTGTAAAAATAATTAAAGGCTATAAACAACAGGACATTGATTTTTTTCAAAAAAAAAAAAAAAAAAAAAAACAAAAANAAAAAAAAAAAAAACTAAAAAAAATTATTAATTGATAAACAACTTGAAATATTTTTATATAACTTAAACTAAAAATTTTAAGAAAATAAAAATTTTAAGTTCCGTTTTTTTTAAAGAAAAAGTTATTTATTTAAAAAATAATTTTAAAAATTAAAACTAGTGAAAAGTTTATTAATATCCCCTCTTGAAAAAAGAGATACTCGTTAAATTAACTCTTTAAAAATAATCCTAATGAAGTAAATATTTGTTATAATAATCAGGATTAAATCTATAAAAGCCGATAATTTTACCAGTGTGTAATTATTATTTAAATGGTGAATTAATTTTTAAGAAAATGGAATATGAATAAAAAGGCAGTGTTTTTAAGGGATGGCGGTTTATTTTTACAAAAGGAACAAAGAGGGCTTATTTATGGGGATCAATGGGCAGGTAAGGCAGGCTGCCTTTCTAAAAACGCTTAGGGAGAATACTGCAATAGATATTGTGTTATTTATATTACATCTGTGGTAATATAAATAACACAATGGATGGGGTGGAATTTTCAATCTTGTCCATTTTCTCCTTTATGTCCTATAACTTAATAAGTTTTTTTTTTCAGAGATAGTTTGCCAAGGAATACTTATTTTTATATTTCTCTTTTTTATTATAGAATTTGTTAGATGAAGAGGATGAATTAATTGTAGGCGATGCACTGGCACAGTTAGAAGCTTTAGCTCCTGGAAAAAAGTAAATAAGAATAATAAATAAATCTTTTCTATCTAAATCTATAAGTTTCTAAAATTTGATCTATTTGAATCCTTCTTTTCTTCTTTGATGCTATCCAGTTAAAATTTCGATAAAAATCTCTCATTTTCAAGTTTTTTTCTCTTCAAAATCTATGTTAGTATATTATGTTTGAGACAGTTTTTTATTATTTCTTTAATTCATTGCTATAAATAAATATGCTAATGTTGCTGGTTTATCTAAAACTGCTATTATATAATAAAAAAAATTTATTTTCTATAAAAATTTAATAATTAAAGATATTATTTATTAATTAATATTTTTAATGGACTTACGACCCATCACTTTTAAAGTTTACTATAACCATTTGAAAAATTTATGAATTAATCCATTTGTGAATTTATGAATTATTCCTCTCCAGAAATTCCTTGCAGTAAAAATTTCATCCTCTGTAAATAGACAATAATTTACAAAATTACTCAAACTTTGTACTCTTATATATTAATTACAATCCTGTGTGTATTCATTACTCTTTTTATTTAAAATTATCTTAACAGTAATAAATTTTAAAGAAATATGCGACCAATTTTTTTTTTTTTTTAAAATTACGATTTAGGTATATGCATTTATTTAATTTAACCCTTTGATGCAGATGGGACCCAGTATCCCTTTTATATATATTTTTTCTGGTGCTCTAATTACAAGCAGAAATCTATTCTGGTATTTTTTAATTATAAAAAACAGCCTAATAGTTGCTAAAGAAATCTGACATTTTTTTTATTTGACTTTTTTCCAAGGGTTGCTGCGTATTTTTGATGGCGAAGAATCATAATTGATTGATATATATATATATTATCTGTCTTTCTGAAATAAATTTATGATTCATTAAACAACACAATAGAAATTGATATTATAATTTTTTTAATTGCATAATTTTTACAACATAAATGTGTTTGTTCTTTTCTCTTGTAGAATAAAAGAAGAGGAAATTTCTCCTGATTACAAAAGCAAGAAACATAAAAAACATAAAAGTTCTGATAAGAAAAGGTGAGCAACATTAAGTGTTCATTTATAGACCTTAGCCATTTCATTTGAAACTTTATAGACTATTAAGTGATTGTAAATAAATCATTTTTTTTTAAAGTCTATGCNTTCTTTTCTCTTGTAGAATAAAAGAAGAGGAAATTTCTCCTGATTACAAAAGCAAGAAACATAAAAAACATAAAAGTTCTGATAAGAAAAGGTGAGCAACATTAAGATAAATTTTTTCTTAGTTAGTTTTTTTCTCAAGAAGTGTTCATTTATAGACCTTAGCCATCTCATTTGAAACTTTGTAGACTATTAAGTGATTGTAAATAAATCAATTTTTTTTAAAGTCTATGCATTTTTTGAATTTTAATGTCTTTAAAAATAACTACTTTTCATTGTCTTTTTCTTTGCTTTACTTACTTATTTTTTACTATTTCTTTATGTATTTGTTTGATAAAGGCATATCAATTTTTAATTGTAAAAAAAAATTAAGATGAAGCTCTAAATTATGTTACTATTATTGAATAAATTCCTCAGACAATTAATAAAACTGGTAAAAACATACCACTAACCACACAAATACTTTGAAATAGGTCTTGTTTACATCAAGTTATATTTTTTTGATTACTTAGTTCAAACAATGTTTCCAAATTCTGTAATTACTATTAAGTACATTCCTCAGACAATAAAAATTGTAAAAACGTACAACTAAACACAAAAAAAAATAATTTGAAATAGGTCCTTTTTGCATCAAGTTATAAGTTCAAGCAATGTCTCTAAACTAGATAACTACTATTAAGTGACTTCCTTGGACAATTAATAAAAATGGTAAAAACACACGACTAAACACAAAAATTCTTTGAAATAGTTCCTGTTTACATCAAGTTATATTTTGATAACTTAGTTCAAACAATGTCACCAAATTATATAACTACTATTAAGTAAATTCCTGAGACAATTAATAAAAATTGTAAAAACATGCAATCAAACACACAGACACTTGAAATATGTCAAACAATGTCTCGAAAAATATTTTGAAAAACAAAATGCACAGATGTTATATTTATATGAAATATAAAAAATTGTCATTAAAATTCATTCACAACTGTGTGAATTGATTGCACTAAAAAAATTGTAAGATTAAGTACAATTATTGAAGGTTAATTATGTTATATGTTGATAATATTGAAACTTATTTTATTAAACACACTCAATAACTATGGAGTTAATTCATTTTGTTACTTCAGTTTATGGTGAAAAAAATAACTATGCTTATTTACTCCGTTTTTTGTTGATTTGTTTTAGAAGACATTCTCGTGATCGCTATGATGATAGGAGATATTCAAGATCACGATCTGTGTCACCATCTCATTCTAAAAAGAAGTACAAGCGGTCAAGATCACGTTCCCCGAGAAAGGAAGACAGAAAGAGAAAGTGGTCAAGATCAAGATCACGTTCTCCTAGGAAAGATAACAGAAAAAGAAAGTGGTCAAGATCAAGATCACGTTCTCCTAGAAAAGAAGACAGAAAAAAGAAATGGTCTAGATCGCGGTCAAGATCTTCCTCACCTTACTTTGAAAAGAAAACTAAGCATCCTTCCTATGATAAAAAATCTGAACGTGATAAGCCACCTCAGCTACCTTTAGAACCAGTTGTTGGAGAGGTATTATTCATTAGTATAAGAATATCAGGGTTCCCACAGGTCAGGGAAAACCTGGAATTGTCGGGGAATTTTATTTTAACTCCAAAAATCTGGGAATAGCAAGGGAAAGTTGCAATTTCAAAAAAAAAAAAAAAACCTGGAATATTCCTATATCATACCTGGAAAATAACCAGTCTTAAAATTGTTAATAACAGTAATCAGTTATTGAGATTCGAGTTAAATAATTCAACCATTTATTACTATTACTTGTTGTAAAAATTTCCCATTTTAGTCAAATTGAAATGTTCCCATCCATTTTTTTACCCAGAAAATCTAATATTTCACGTAAAAGAATAAAAGTTTTTTGATGAAAATGTGGTCACGAATTTTCATTGAAATGTGCATGGTATACCTGGAAAAGTCAGGGAATTTTTTTTTCTGAAAGTAAGTGGGAAATATTTTCTGAGTTTACTGATTTTTTTTGTTATTAATTTAAATCAACTGATGTTTTTTAAAGAAAAATCACAAATTTAAAGAAACTGAAATTCAAAAAAATAATAATAATAATTTAAATTAAATTCAGTGAAACCTCGATGAAAGACCTCCTTTATTTACGACCACTTTTGGAAGGCACTGATTTTTATCCATATTCTTTATGTTGAAGAAAACCATTATTAGAGACCATCAAAAATAAAAATTTGTAAATTTTCTTTTTACATTTTAAAGTGGTTGAAAATTTTATGATTTTTTTCTTCATATTTTCAATTGATAAATTTAATTTAAAATAATTTATACCACCAATTTATGTGAACAAATTAAACATAGATATAAAGATATGATAATCAGAAGATGGTGTGATTAGTTTCTGACAAAATTAAAAAAATATTTCTGCCCACAACACTTCAATTTTCATAATATACTACCACTTGAGAAAATCTTTTTCAGTAAAAACTAAATTTGGCAGGTGTGAATAATTTTAACTATTTTACTTTGAAGTATTAACTGTTTTAGCTATAATATTGTTTTTAAATATTAAGCATTATGAATGCATTTTAACAGATTCTTTAGTTAATTAATGTAGAAAAAATTTAAGTAAAAAGAAAAATTCTAATTGGAATCAAATATTCTTTTTTATAACCAAATCATGACTTTCGTCAGCCATAGTAGTTTCTGTTGTATGAAATTAACTATTTTAAACATTTATGGAATTGATTGATCAGTTTAAATTGTCTTTTAGTTTTCAATTTTTAATTATATTCCATAAATATTGTTTATAAATACATAAAAAAAAACTGTTATTGAATTGGATCATGGATGTGTTCATTAACGCTTGACTAGTATTTAAAAAATTGTGTAATGGCTTTTTTTTTCTTTATTGATTAATAATATTTGTAAAAAAATAAATTGTAGTTACTTTTTATTGTTACATTATTTATAGAATTTATTTATTGCAGATCTATAATGGCAAAATTACAAACATAATGCAGTTTGGTTGTTTTGTACAGTTGGAAGGACTCAGGAAACGCTGGGAGGGATTGGTACACATATCTCAAGTAATTATCTTACTTTTTGAGAAAATTAAGAACATTGCAAAATTATGCTTTAGAATAAATGCTTTTTTATACTTAATAAGAGTTCATTATTATTTTCTTTTTTAAAATTTCTGTTGTTGCTTACCAATGCCAGGAAGCCTGCTTGGGAAACCAAGCCAAGTTGAGACATGGAGTGCATTTCTTGTTTTTCAGTGGCGCCATCCATAACCAGAAATATGATTTCATCCACACGCACGCACTTCACAGGCCGTTTTACAGGGCAGACCCATTCATTCACCCTCAGAATGTAATTTTTGACCTGACCGGAAAAACGATCAATCTCCCATTCAGTACCCCAAATATATTGATTTGTTATGGGAACTTAGAGGGCTTTGTGACCCTGACAGATTTATGTGTACCATTCACCATTTGATACACGTGGTGTCTTCAGCCAGCGGGATACAAACTAAGGTTCTCACGAACACGAGTCGAGCATCCTATCAATTGGGTTTTCCCCTCCTCGAAAAAATCACTTATTCATATTTGTAATCTAATGTGGTTTGCTTTAAATTTTATTTATTAATCTATTTATGTACTTAAAAACAATCCCACCTCTAAACGTTTTGATATTACTTGATAGTTACTTCTATAAATTTTCTTTTTACTACATGCTTTTTGAAGCACTATTTTAAATTATTGTTTTATAGATTGAATAGCATTTTTTTTCTTTCTATAATGTACTATGAATAGCAATATATAAAATTGAGTGCAAAAAAGTTAAGATAGCTGCAATATTTGCAAGTTATATAATTTTTTTAACTTACACTTTAAATTAGCACTTATAACAATTTTTATTTTGTTTGAATTAAGTTATGTATACTCAGTGTGTGTCAAGAAAACAATATTTACTCATGATCTGCAAACAAATTTTTTTCACATAAATTGAAACTTATATACATGTTATCAAGTTTATTGTATTTTATAAAAGCAAAATTGGTATTTCTATTAGTTTTATTATTAGTAATTTAACTAAGTTCTGTTGTTTTCTTGTTTAAAGCCTTTGAAATTATTAACTATCTGGAATTAAGAATTTTAATATTTTCGAATACAATGCTGTTTAAAATTGTTAAAATACTTTACATTAGTCAGTAATTTAAGAATTTTTCATAATTTTTTTTTTTTTTTTAGTTTATCATAAAAAACAGAGAAATGTTATAAAAATTTTATAAAAATTTCTTACATTTATTTATTAGCTTTTGTCTTGTCATTTGTCTATCCAAACATTAAGGAAATATGGTATATTTTATTTATTAAATATTAATTAATTANTTTGTAATTGTAGAACACGTTTATCTTACAAATGATTACAATTCCCAAAAATTATCTAATTTTTCACAAAGTTATTCTGAAACATACTCACCTCCATGTTTGCAACTTGATTAAAAAATATTTTGAAATAATTTCTTTATTTAAAAAACTTTTGAAATCTAGTAGATTGCAAATTAAAATGGAATGCTTTTTTTAATGCTTTGATATTTGTATATTTTAATTAATGTTTTGACTAGTTGCTCTGTATGTGGTTATTAATTTTAAGTTTTGTTTCTACTTAATTATGTTTACATCATTTATTGTATAGTACTTAATATGAAATCTATGAACTGTACGGCAGAAATCTGTTTTGAATTTTTATGTGTATGTTTAATATAAAATTCAGAGTGAAAATAATGTTTTTTGAGTTGTTTAAGATAAAGGATTGATCTTTTGTCGGGTAGAATTTTTTTTTTTCATTTGAAAATTTATTTATTGATCAGATTATAAATCTGACACTTTAATAACAGCTATTTTTTATGTTAAAGATAAATATCATTTATTTTTCACAGCTTCGCAGAGAAGGCCGTGTTACAAGTGTTGGGGATGTTGTCCAGAAAGGACAAAGAGTGAAGGTCAAAGTTTTATCTTTCACTGGACAAAAAACTAGTTTATCTATGAAGGTAATTTGTCTACTCAAATATTATTACTTTTATTTTATTTAAACATTTCATATTCCTGTTTATTATTTATTTAGGCTCTTAGGATTATTAGAATGCCTTCTAATGAATTCCTAGTTATTTCTTTTTATTATTAGTTTGTATATTTTAACCATAAATATCAAGCTGCTTATTTGTTTTTATGAAGTTGCTGGTTTAATTGCTATTGCTTACCCTTCAACTACTATCCAATTTTCTTAGTTTCGAAAATCTTTTTTCTTAGTGATAGAAAGGTAATTTATTAATATTTTTATAAATTCGAAGTAATAGACTATTTTTACCACTATATATAAAGAATTTATATAGAGATATATGAAAGTTCCATTCTTTCAGTTCTGCTAAATGTTTTATCAAAATTCTATTTGGGTTTCTTTAGTACATAATTTGCAAAATCCTCAAATGTTGAAGGACTTGCTAAAAATATTATGGAAAAGTGAAGTAATTTTTTTATTCCATATTAGGATGTTGATCAAGATTCTGGAAAGGATTTGAATCCTAAAGTTTCTATTCCTGAGTCTACTCGCAGATCTACGCAAGACTTGTTGAGAAATCCAGACAGACCGTCCAGTTTTAATCTCATACCCAAAGTGGACGATAGTGATGTGGACACAAGGAAACATGTCCAAAGAATATCATCTCCTGAAAGATGGGAAATTAAACAGGTAATTTTATTTAATGTATCTTCTCAATTGAATCTTAGCTTTCAGAATTACATATTATCAAACTTATATATAATCGAAGAATTATTAAAAAAATATTGTATGTAATCAATTTCTAACTAAGTAAAATGTAGATTACAATATGATAAGTAAATAGTACTTATAAACTCATCAGCAGCCTTGAGCACTGCATATCGAATACTAGAAGTACAAAATTTTGTTTTTACAATGTGGCAATGAGCAAAAACTCTAAGCGATGTAGGAAATGAAATTGAAAAAATAGAACAATAAGCATACTTAAAGCATTGGCCTACAGCTTTTGCTGTTCACCTTGTTGTGAAAACTAAAACTTGCACTTCGACATACCTTCAGGTATGAAGTGCTGAAGGCAGGTGAGGAGTTTTGGCACTCTTTGTGTATTACATTGTATTCTATATATATATATGTATACCCCATGAATGACAGTTTTCATAGTACCACTTAAATGTATACCGGGCAGTGGCACTTGACCTTTAAGAAACATTGATGTAGTGGCTCAAATGCTCATGAGAGGATCCAAGGTCTACTGTGCCTATCCCAGTTTTCTTGTCTTTGTGCTTTGAAGTTCAAGCGCAGATGTTCCGGTTGAGTGGTCAGGCGAACGTGAAACCCCCAGTGTTTAATTCCCAAGTATGTTTGGTTCTCATTTTATTGACCCATTGAAAAGCTGATACATCTTATTACCTACATAAATATTGTGGAGTTTTTTTCCCCTCCAAAAGTGCTTTCATGTGCAAATTGAAAATGTTTTTTATCATAATATTTCCCCATGCTGGTCATTTTCTTTTAACCTATCATTGATTATCCATAGTTGGTTTGAAAAAATCAAAACACAGATAAAATAATTATGTTAAATCTAAGTATGATAAGAATTATGTTACATTTTATTTTTGAAATAATGTGTAATATTATTCCATTAGTGATTGATAATATCTTACCTTTGCATAAAATGATTATGTTATCAGTTTCATAAACAATGACAGATGTTGTAAGTATTAATTTTTTTTATTTGTTATCTTAAAAAAATTTAGCAAATCAGTTGTTTTTTTTATTTCGTTCGTATCTATCTTTTTCATTAAAGTAAAAGCAACAAAAGAGAAGATATTTCAATTTATTTTATTTCTTTATTTGTTTTTACGTACAAAGTGTTATTCTTGAAAAGTAATTTAAGTTTCCTTACTTTAAGTTTAAATCTTTCTTTCCTACAATGCAAAATGTTATGCAGGGTGACTCTGAAATCACAGGACAAACTTGGATTTAAAGTAATGCACTGCACATCTTTAAGATTTAGAATTGCACGGGAACCTATGACTGGAAATTTCATAGTACACCACTTGGCAGTATGAACTTGAACTGTATATGATAACTGTTATGTTGAAGAGGAATTTTATTTATCTAAATTATCTTAATGTAATGTTTCCTAATAAATATTGTTAAACATTTATAAAATTATTGTTGATTATTTACATTATATTGTTGAACACAAAAAGGAATTTTATTTATCTAAATTATCTTAATTTAATGTTTCCTAATAACTATTGTTGAACATTGCATTTAAATTGGGTCAGTATTAGATTCTTAATTGTAATTTAATGATGTGGCGACTAATTTAACAAGCTCACCAAATCATTAAAATACTATAAAGCAGCTATTTTTGCTTCTATTTGGATGCAATATGACATTTCCGGTCATGGGTTTCTGTGCTACTCTTGACATCCCCTCTGTCTTACCGTACATCCCCTCCAAGTTCGTCTCACAATTTTAGAATCACCCTGTATTTTAATCAATTTTATGAGAAAAGAATTCATTTTATATAACTTGCCATACTGTAACATGCATCTTAATTTCTGTAGATGCTTGCTGCCAATTGTGTTGACATATCCGAATTGCCAGATTTTGACGATTCTACCGGATTGTTACCCAAGGAGGATGACGATGGTGAGATTCTTTTCTCTGTTTTTAATGTAGCAAATAAATTTTAATTATATTATCTTACTTTTACATTTTGCATAGATTTAAAAGTTCAACATTATTGTGATGAAAACTGCAATTAAGTATTTAAGATTATTAATTTATAATATTTTGAAGTAGTTTTTTACTTTTTTGTATGGCAATTTTTTTTTAAATTTTAATTTAATTGTCCTTTTTTTAAACTTTTAGATGAGGACATAGAAATTGAATTAGTGGAAGACGAACCCCCTTTCCTATCTGGTCATGGTCGAGCAAACATGCAAGATCTTAGCCCAGTTAGAATTATGAAAGTAAGTTTTGTTGTATTCAAAAAAAAATTATTATGTACGCTTGTTACAGTATTTAATTTTACAATATTCAATTTTATCTCTCGTGTACTGAATTTTCAATTATTAATTTATGTTAAGAGCATATAGAAAAAAACAATTAAAAAACAAACTATTTTTTAATTCTAGTTTTAAAAATTAAAAAATAGTTCCACACCTTCTATTATTTTATTTATATGTTACTAATTAGAGAATTATTATGAAACTAAATAGTATTTAATTAATTAGGAAGTATACTTTTTGATGTTCAAATTTGGCTGTTTAAAAGTAAATTTAATAAAACAGAAATAATCCAATGATAATTGAATAAAGTAAAATTATATTTTTTTAAAGACTCAAAAAAAGAGAAATGTAAAACAAAAATAATAAAATGGCTAGGTATGTTAATATGTAAGAGGAACCTCAATTTGACAAATCATTTAGTTGAAGTTATTTATTGCTAATTAGGAAATTATTATGAAGCTAAATAGTATTTATTTCATTAGGACAAATACTTTTTGAAGAGATAATTTTATTGTTAAAAAGTAAATTCCATAAGACCTAAATAATCCATGGATTAAAAAAAAAACATATAATTAAATAAAATAAAATTGTATTTTATTAAAGGATCAAAAAAGAAAAATGTAAAACAAAAATTACAAAATGCTATATGGTGGCTTAATTGTTGTAGTAAAAGAAAGATCCATTTGATGAATAATTTAATTATAGAATCCTGATGGATCATTGGCACAAGCAGCCATGATGCAGTCAGCCCTTGCAAAAGAACGGAGAGAGCAAAAACAGCAACAAAGAGAGGCTGAGATGGACTCCATTCCTGCTGGATTGAACAAACATTGGATTGATCCTTTACCTGATGGTATTCCTGATGATTCATTCTTCCTCATTATTTATTCATTACTTTCCTTTTTTTTACATATACATTCATTGAACTATTCATTCTGCTGACTGTATCTCATTTTGTTCAAGCACTGTTGCAAACCTACCCCTTCCGGTCATATAATTTATAAAATAAAAATACTACTGGTTATACAATAAAATCACTACAGTGTGAGCTTACGAGTCACGGTTGTGATTTACAATTGATAGTTAGGGCTTGTAAATTTTTCTGTACAGTTACAATGTTAAAACGTCAAAATTTTTATTTCAACTCAAAATACAGTAGAGAACCAATTAACCGGGATGCTCGGGACCATCGCTATCCCGGATGTCTGAATTTCCCGGTTTTCTGGATCGGCCAAAAGTGCCGTTATTCGATGTTTTATCTAACCCAAATTACAAGGAAAAAGTTAAACATATTTAAAAATAGGGAAAAAAACGAAAAGATCTCCTAAATTTAAAAAAAATGGTAGAAATGGTTTAAAAGGATAAAAAAATTTCCAAATTTAGACAAGAAAAACAAGTTTAAAAAATACAAAATTTGCATATTTATTTTTTGATAATAATTAAAATCCCAAAATTAACTAATATAAAACAAAACCAATAATTAAAAAANCTCCTAAATTTGAAAAAAATGGTAGAAAAATAACATTTAAAAGGATAAAAACATTTGCAAATTTAGACAAGAAAAACAGGTTTAAAAAATACAAAATTTGCATATTTATTTTTTGATAATTAAAATCCCAAAATTAACTAATATAAAACAAAACCAATAATTAGAAAATGCAATATATTTCATACCTACTTATACTGGGGGGGAGGATGAAAAGAAAACTTATTAATCTAAATAAAAACAACACTTGAAAATTATGGAACAGAAACGATGTTTAAAAAAGGCACTAACATAAGTATTAAAACCTTGAAGAGACAGGATATTATAAGATAAACGGAATTAAGAAAGAAAACTTCATGATAAAATTTATGAATAAAAAGATTAATTTATTGAGTACAAAATTTATCCTAAAAGAAAAAAAGCGCAGTGGAGTCAGAAAAACAGAATCAAAATTTAAAAAAAAAAAACTACTATCTTCTTTATAAAATAATTGCCTGCTTTTATTAACAAATAATTATATGCTTAAATTAATAAACAATCTTCTCCTTTTATTTTATTTTTTTATTAAAAGACTATTTGTAAGGAAAGCAGATGTGATTGCACATCAAGAAAAACTTGCTAATGATATCGCATTTCTAAGAAATCAGAATTTATTCAACAAAAAAATATTGTTTTGTTAATTGATGTCAAATAGATAACTGGTGATTAAATAATGCATTATCTGAAATAATAAAACAATTCACCATAATAAATAACAAAACTGAGTAACTGAAGTGGATGATTTAAAATAAATCTCACATTTCACCTTTAAAATCAATAATCTTAGCCAGATGTTTCAAGTTCCTTAACTCAAACATTCATTGCTATGCCTGTGCAATGCATTTTCTCCACCCCCTCGTAAATCAAAGAGAAAACTAAATCAGCTTGCCACTCCTTTAAGTTTGATTGACGACAGCTTATCAGAAAAAGAAAATAAACACAGGAGAAAATAAAACATTTGTCCCTTCCCTGCCGCCTCTGGATCTAATGATCTTCAAGGTCAGGGGAAGAATTGAAGTTCCTCTGGGCAAGTGAGGAGAAGTATTCCCTCCTTTCCCTCTACTCTACTTTAAGTAGTACTTTAAAATAGCAAGAAAAGCAAGCAAAATTCTTCCCGGTTTTCTGGTTTCCCAGTTATCTGGATACCGGATAAATTCTCTACTGTACCAGAAATCGTTTGAAAATGTATTTAAACAAGAAAAACTTAAGTAAGTAAAAAATACGTACAATATGTGTCTTTTATCTTCTTTACAGTGCATCATTAAAAAACATATTCATATTTCAGTGATTTCATGGATTTAGTCTTAACAAAACCCTTTGGCCCTGGACAGACGCTCCTGGCCTCAGTGATAGCATGAAAGGGTTGAAAAGTTCCCAAGATATGGCTTAATACTCAAAAAATAAATTTAACATTTAGGGTTCCGACTATCAACAGCTCTTCTGACCAAACTATTTGGACCGTATTTCACAGTGTGCAAAAACTCTTAATATTTTGAAAGTCGCGATTCAAAATCCATTGGGGGGGGGAGGTATGTTTATTGTTCAGAGAAAGTACATTTTTTGACTGATTTTGTATCTTAAAATGTCGTCTGTTCTAATTTATTAACGCATATTTAGGCTCTTGAATAGTCCAAGTACATGAAATTTCGATCATTAGATAAAAATTATTTCGGGTTTTCACTTTTTCATTTAGTGCATTGTACACTAGCAGCAACTATAAAGAAAAATGTTATTTATTTTGAGTATGAATTTTTTTTATGTAATTTATAGCTGAAGGGCGTACACTGGCAGCAAATATGAGGGGTATCGGATTGTCGACTCAAGATTTGCCAGAATGGAAGAAACATATCACAGGGGGCTCTAAAGCATCCTATGGAAAGAAAACTCAGCTCACCATCCTAGAACAAAGGCAAAGTCTTCCAATCTATAAATTGAAAGATGACCTGATTAAAGTAATTATTGTTGAAATTTTTTAGTTTTTATAACTTTCGGTGAAAGTTTAAACGCATTTGTTAGAACTTTTGTTTTTATCCATCTGCTATTGATTATTTGTTTTCTCCAATTTATCCAAATTAACCAAAGTGAGCATTCATAAATTAAAATTAGGTTTGGCCTATATCTTACTAAATATCTACTTAACGCATACATTTTCATGGCAGTATAATCGCTTTCGTTTCTTGCGAAACACAGAAACTTAAACCATTTGCGATTTAAGGATATAACATTTGAGCATCCTGCCTACATTACCACTGTTACTGCACTATTGTTATTGTTACTATGTTATTGTATACTATGTTATTGTATTGTATACTATTGTTATTGTATACTATTGTTATTGTATACTATTGTTATTGTATACTATGTTATTGTTGCCTAGCTACATAGAGGGTCTTAAATCAACCCATCAGTATCATTTCAATTTTTAAAAATAATTAAGAAATATTATTGAGGTAAAGTTTCTTTTATTTAAGATTTATTTGTTTTAAATTGGTTTACGATTTCTGATTCTGTGGTTTTAAATAAAAAGAAACAATATATATGTCACCATATCACAATGTCTAAGAGATTATATAACTCAATGTAAAATTTATTACATCATTCAGTTCTAATTAAAATATGTGCCCTTATAGTGTATTCTTCAATTAGAACTTATTTAATCTTCCTGGAATAATAAATTAATATATATTTATCAAATGTTTTGGAATATTCAAACATCGGGTTCCTTTGGGTTGGATTAATTCGGCAAAATATTTATTAGTTCAACTGTAAAATTAAAAATTTTCTCTAATCTTTTTCCAAAATTTGAGCTATACCTCTTATAATTTTTTCAATCATATTAATTAGCTTCTGTGTGTCATTTTGTGAGAGAAAACATACGTGCAAAATTTTAAAAATTAAATTCAATAATAACTTAAAAGAGTATTATTTTAAATGTCCATTTTAATTAATCAAGTGTATGTTATTGATAAATACTTTGGAGAAAAAAGTTATTTTGTCTGTCTCTTTTTTTTCTAGTATGATGTGACATTTAATTTCATATTTTATTTTCCTTAAAAATTTCTTTTCATTTAACTGATATGTAATGCATGAAATATTATATTAAATTCTAAATAATATTACAAAACAATTAAGATTTTAAAACTTTCTGACTATGATATGATGTGACATTTGATTTAATATTTTTTCCTTAAAAATTTGCTTTCATTTAACCGATATATAATACATAAAATATTATGTTAAAATTGTGAATAATTTTTCGAATTTCATAATTAAGATTTCAAAAATTTTATAGGCTGTAACTGAAAATCAAATTCTTATTGTCATTGGTGAAACTGGGTCTGGAAAAACGACCCAGATGACTCAATATTTATCAGAAGCTGGTTTCACTGCAAGAGGAAAGATAGGTTGCACACAGCCTAGAAGAGTTGCAGCTATGTCAGTCGCAAAAAGAGTCGCTGAAGAATTTGGCTGCCGATTGGGCCAAGAGGTATGTATACACCCAATTATCATAATACTGTATGTTAATTTAAATCAAGGAATTAAGTTTGTAATCATTTAAGCTATCTAATTTAGATTATAATAGTTTAATTCATTTGTTTGCCGGCCAGGTGCCTGACTGTGAAGCCAATGGCTGCGGTTTTGAATCCCGCTCTGAGCGTGGATGTTTTTCTTTTTGTGTTGTCCTCTGTTGTGTGTGAATGTGACCCACCCTATGAATGGGTATTTGTGATGTAGGTATTGTTGCTCGCCTCCGTGACTTAGGTTCACAGGTGCCCACTGGGTAACTTTAAATGAGTAACACTTCAGCATTTTCTGAGGTGAGGAACAAAAGTTCAGTACCTGCCTTTAGAGAGAAAAAAAATTCCTTTGTTTAGTTTATGATAATTTAAGTAATTTATTTTGACTTATTTATTATTAATTTGTTCATTTACAGGGTGCGTTCTGAAAGTAATGCGCATGATTTTATTGTGACGTGACAATTGATCGCAGCGCACTCAGATTGGTCAAAAAATGTGGTGGGGGATTTATCCTTCCAAACAAGCCTGGTCTCAGGTCGCTCCGAGCGGTAGGACGTGTCTTTGCGCAAAATCTTTTTTTCTATAGAGTCACGCCGTGATGGAGTGTTCGTTCGCTGGAACAGAGGTACACGATAAAGTTTTGAGTGCGACTTGGGAAGAATGTGACGGAAACTCATCACATGCTTCAAGACGACTTTAAGGAGGAATGCATTTCGAGATCTCAGTGTGGAAGGTGGCACAAGTCCTCCAAGGAAGGTCACCGACGAGCTTTGTTCTGGACGCCCAACAACAGCCCGACCCGATGAAAACGTCCGGCATGTGCGTGAAGTTTTGAAGTCAGACAGTCGGTTAAGCATTCAGGTAATTGCTAACACCCTAAACTTGTCAAAATGTGTGGTACATGGGATTGTGACGAAGGATTTGCAAATGCAAAAGGTCTGTGCCGAAGGTGTTGACGGAGGAGCAAAAAGGTGTTCAAGTTTTGCGCAGTGAAGAATTGCTGGAATTGATGAGTTGATGCCCCAGCCTATAGCCCTGACTTGGAACCGTGTGACTTTTTATTGCTCCCGAGACTGAAAAGAGAACTGAAGGAAAAGCACTGGGAGTCGGTGGAGAGCATCCAAGCTCATGTTACAGGGTTCCTGAGAGGCATTCCTGTCGAGGACTTCCAGAGTGCCTTCCAGACGTGGCAGAATCGTCTCCGCAAGTGTATTGATGCACAAGGGAACTATTTTGAAGAATTTTAACCATTTGTACCCATGGGATCAATAAATCTATTTTTGCCAGAAAATGCGCATTACTTTCAGAATGCACCCTGTATACTAATTTAATTCATTTGGTTTAGTTTATGATAATTTAAGTAATCTAATATAGCTTATAACAATTTAACTTATTTGGTTAAGTTTATGCTGATTTTAGTAATCTAATTTAGATTATAATAATTTAATTTAGTTGTTTAGTTTATGATAATTTAAGTTAGGGGTGCTCAACCTGCGGCCCGCGGGCCAAATGCGGCCGCAATCTGAACAAAATGAAAGAAAAAAATTAAATATTTGTTTTTGAAAAATAATAAAAAAAATTCGGTAATTTAAATTTACACTTTTAAGTTTTTGACGCACCCAATCTCAATCAATGTAGTTTTTCGATGGTTAACGCTACGGATTTCAGCATAGTTTTAAAAATCCCAATATTTTTAATACATCATTATTACGATTTACGAATTTTAATTATCCCTTTTGACGCTTTTCGTATGTGCCGATTCCAATGACTTTTAGGTAGTTATTGCTACCCATTTTCAAGTAGTTTCTGAAATAACGATTTTTGAAAGTTATGAAACGCTTTATTTGTGCAAACTTCATGGAAAATCTAAATGACTTTAGATCCTTTCTTCAAGATCCTTTCTTGTTATTGCTGCACATTTCAGCCCGGTTTTTATAACTTCGATATTTTAGCATGATATTATTACGAATCGCGAGTAAAGAATCGCTCATTTAGATAACCATTTTTTGACATGGCTTATTTGTAACGATTTTATCGCAAATCAAATTATTTTTCAATTGTTATTTTAGAAATTATTGCTACACATTTCTACAAGGTTTTGAAAGTACCGATATTTTTTATACACTATTGGGACATTTTAATTTCAAATCTCGCATTTAAATTACATAAAATTTGGACTTTATTTACTCCAATTTCATCTAAAATATTGAAGTATTTTGGTTATTGTTTTAGTAGTTATTACGTTTTCCCCGTGATTTAAAAAGATTATGATATTTTTAATACTATGGTTTGACAGCAAGCGAGTTTTGAATCGCGCATTAAAATAATTATTTTTTATGTGCTCTGTTTGTGCCGATTTTATCATTTGCGTTGTACCGATTTTAACACGCATTTTTTAAGAGGTTTTTCGAACGTGTTTTTTCTTCTTTCCCGTTATTGCTGCATTTTTATTTGTGATTTANAAAAAAATTTCAATTTTTCCATAGTTTTTTAATTATTTCAATTTATCTAAATTTTTTCTGATAAATTGATTCTGATTTTCGAATTCTGTTTTCCTTCTTAAGTAATCAGTTTTGCATTTTCTAATTTTAAACGTTTTAAAGTATTGTATTTTCTGCAAAGAGATTACAAGGTTAACCGACAAAAAGAATTTAGTGTTATATAAACAATGATGTTTATATAACAATCACCACCAACAATTGCTTTCAATATGTCGGTCTAAACACTTTGGCATGCGGCCCTTCATTGGTCAATCTGCTGTGCATGTGGCCCTTCACTGAAAAAGGTTGTGCACCCCTAATTTAAGTCATTTATTTTCGTATATAATGATTTGAATAATTTTGTTTTATAAAAAATATTTTAATGTAGTGTATACTATATTAAATATTATTGAATATTTATTAATTCTCCTTATTCTGCAATAAATTGTCCAAAGAAGAGATACTTTAGTCTGCATAGCACAAAATATTCCCTATCCTTTTGGAAATCTTATTTAATTCAGAATAATTTTAATTTAATTTATCGAATCCCATCATTTGACCTCTAGGCCATTTGATCTCTTGCTCTCAAATGCTTCTTCACTCATTGAAGAAAGCAGTTGGTGCAGGACTCTCATCCAAATACGAAACAGTCATTTCCTGGTATGAGAATTATATATGCTTAAACGAAAAAGATGCGTGCGAAAACAGTCATGCTCTGTCAAGAGTCCAAAAGTTGGTACTACTGCAGCATATAGTGTGTTAGAAATCACAATAATTTAAAGCATCTTATGGAATAGTAATGTAGAAACATAATCGAAACAATAATTTAAAGCATCTTATTTAGTTTAAGATAATTTAAAATGCTTATTTAGATTATAAATTGAAATTGACTCTTATACCATTAAGTTCATTTTTAATTGTTTTTAATGTATAATTGTGCTTATTTTTAGATTAAGAAATGAAAAATTATAAATTTTCTACGAAAGTTTTATTAGAACTTTTTTTTCAACATTTTTTTACGTCATAAAACCTAAAGAATTATTTTGTCTTTTTTCTGGTCAGGTTATCTGAACTAGAAAATGTTTTAATAACATTTCATATCTCTTTTTTAGGTTGGTTACACCATCCGTTTTGAGGATTGTACTAGCCCTGAAACTGTCATCAAGTACATGACAGACGGTATGTTGCTGAGAGAGTGTCTTGTTGACCCTGACCTGAAAAGTTATGCGGTTGTGATGTTGGACGAAGCTCATGAGAGGACAATTCACACTGATGTGCTGTTTGGTCTATTGAAAAATGTAAGATATTGACTGTGTTACATAGCTGCCAACCCTGTGGCAGAATCGTGGCGACATTGTCGCAGAACATTATAGAGCTCTTGTAAAAAGAAATTTTTATTTGGGGTTTAGAAGTTAGGTTTTTTTTTCTGTAAAAGTTTTTGAAATATTTTTTTCTGCAGAACTTCTCAACCCCTTCCTGCAGAATTATATTCAAGAAATGTTTTTCTCACATAGAGGTAGAAAAAATGCTCATGATTTTTTTTTTCTACTTTCTTTTGAGAATATCTGGCTTTAGCTAGAATTAGATTGATATTATAAAAAGTAATAATGGCAAAAATTTCAAAAAGGTTAACTATGCAAATATTTTTTTTTAAACACAAGAATATCACCAATAATATTAGAATATGTATTCTTTTATATGTAGATTAAAAAAGTTCTTACATTTATAATTAAAGAAATTATATACTGTTCTATTTTATAAGGCTTTTTTTTCAAACAGAAAGTGCTTCTGTGACTTTAAATTAGTAACATTTACATTTGTTACTATTAAAAATGTCTCTCAGAAAAGTATTAGTACTAGAGACAATTGTCGCAGAAAGTTCAAAAAAATTCTGCCACAGGGGCTACCAACTCTACTGGATTTACCAGTAGACTACTGGATATTGCCACTTTCTCTTGGTTTACTGGTTTAATCAAATTTCTCCCAGCTTTCATGCATTTTTAGAAAATTCCTTAAAATTAAATTTCCTAAAAAAATCCCTTTTGAAGTAGAATTTTTCACAGTTTATAGCATGCTCTAATATTTAACTTAATGTTACATAATGCCCTTTGCACTACTGCACTTTTTCAATACTTAAATTAATGTTACATAATGAATATACAAATACTGAATACTACAATTGAAGCTCGCTTCAATTGTAGTATTCAGTTTAAAGCTTTTCTTTCTTCTTTAAGATTTTCTGTTTATTTTTATTTGGAACTCTCTTTGTAAATTAATTAAAATATCTTTAATAAACTATCAATAATAAATTACTTATCTATTATTATAAAAAATTACAAGTTAACATAAGAAAAAGCATTTCAAGTTCATTTAATGTCGATCATAACTGGTAAATATTACTTACTTTTAATTAAATATTTGTATTTTGATGACAAAAAAATTCCTTATATTTAAAATATTTAGTATATAATACAACAGTTAGCATGTAGTTTATATTATTTCATAAAATCTACTGGATTTTTTGCTGTAGCTATGGTGTTATTTTTAATAATGTTTTCATAATCACCAATAGGCATAAATTGTATAATATTTGTTATTTATTTTATTATTGTTTATCTACAGGCTGTGAAGCGCAGACCAGAACTGAAACTTATTGTTACATCTGCCACATTAGATGCTGTGAAATTTTCTCAGTATTTCTTTGAAGCAGTAAGTATAATTTTTTTTTCTTTTCGTGTCAGTTTAAATTACATTTATACTGTATTTTAAATTGATGGCATAAAGTATTCAGTGTGGGAGAAATATATAGAAGGCTCTTATGTCTCTATTCCCCCTTCATCACTGCATCATACTCTACTGTTTTTCACAAGAGAATCATCGTATTGTACTGCTATTACTTAATGATTTTCCATATTTAGACTATTTTCTCTCCTTTTTTGTATAAAAATAAATAAATTAATAAATTTTTGTGTAACTCAAAAAAAAAGAAAAATTCTATTTTTTTAAAAAAATTTCCCCCCCACCTAAGTGCAAGAGCTACGAAAACTATTATCAATTGTATATCTGCGAACCCATGTTGATATTGTACAAATTGCTTACATTCGAGATTCGGTACATCCTTAAATTGTTCTTAAGTTTGGAGGCAATATTGTACTTAGTTTTTATATTTTGGACTTCCAGCTCTGCTTATTATTGTTTTAAAAGTACATGATTGTTTATTACTTTTGATTTCATATTAAGTTAGTTGTGAGCAATATCATTTTAATCTTCTTAAAAAAATCTTTTATTAAAATTGCAGTCTGTGTAATTTTAATTTACAATTTGTAATGTTGTAAATGCCTATAAAGTTTAAATAGTGTGTAGAAAGATAGAAGAAATCCAGAAATTACTAGTAAAGATTAAAAAAAAATTTTTTTTGCTGCACTGTTATTTGTTCTATAAGTTTTGATTTCATATAAAAATATATTTTATCTAAATGCAAGATTTACTAAGAATGATGCATGATTTGATTAAAAATAATGTTGTTGAACTTTAAATAAACTTTATTGTTGCTGTATTTTTGATTTTGGTGTTAAGTAACCCTTTTCTCTAAAGTTACCTCTTTCCTCAGAGGTTTTGCCTTTACTAAGTAAATATGGATTCCATAACCTTAAAATGCTCCTGTAATATTTTCTCTTTTTATCTGATTTTTTCCCTACTCCTGTGATATTTTCTCTTTTAATCTAGTTTTTCCCTACTCCTGTGATATTTTCTCTTTTAATCTAGTTTTTCCTTTTTATCTGTTTTTTTTTCCTGTCAAACATAACTCAAAAACATATTAAATTATGTTTCTCCACTGTTAGATACTGTTGTGACTTCTATTTCACTCATGCTTACACTTTTAAGGCTACTCTGTTCATGCTTTAATGCAAGCAAGGTCTTTTTTAAAAGTATTGATAAGACTAATTACCTTTTTATTTCTTGATCTGCTCCATAAAAATGTTTCAATCTTTCTTTTTTTAAGTTGATTAAAAATTTGCATAATCTTTTTGAAGCAAAGATGGCCAAATACTTGACAGCTGTAAATTATAAAATTGTTTTGTGTATAATTCTACTGAAGTTTAGAACTTAGTTTGTTTCGTTTAGAATTCTGGAGGAAAAAAAAAAATTTTTTTTTTTTTTCTTCTTTTGATAATTTGACTTTATTACTTTCACTGCGAATTCTGAAAATTGATGTTGAGTGAGAAATTGTAATTAAATTGCCTCACCTGTTTTTTTTTTTTTCTTTTTTTTTTTTTTCATTTATTTTTTTGTTTATTACTATTATTATTTTTTGTATTTTTAACCAGTTGATTTTAAAATGCTCATCAAAAATAATTTTGTTTGATAATTTCCCCTTATTATAATATTTTTTTATTTTGATATTGTTTCGTACATTCAACTACATATTTATTATTTTAGCCTATATTTACCATTCCTGGACGTACATATCCTGTGGAAATTTTATATACTAAAGAACCAGAAAATGATTATTTGGATGCTTCTTTAATCACAGTTATGCAGATACATTTAACTGAACCAGTAGGCAAGTATTAAATAATATTGATTCTTGATGCTGCAAATACCTCTGATATTTCAAACATGTTTAATTAATCTTGACACATTTCTTTAATTATTATTATTGCTATACCTGTGTAATCTTTTTTTTTCAATCAGTTATTTTCTAAGAACTTTAATTGCAGTGGTTGGGTGTTATTTTTCTGTTTTCTTTGGTCTTCACCAGATTTTCTTATTAAAATTAATTTTAATGTGTTATTAACCGTTGTACATTTGTTTCTGGTTTTTCCGTTAATTATTTCCATAACTAATTAGTATTTTCTGGTCAACTGTTTCACTGAAACCGTTAAATAGTGTAACCATAAAGCTGATATTTATGTTGATCAAGTACAAGTCTTTTAGTTACATGTAATTGGTTTAGAAACATATATTATTAATTCTAATACAGTTGAAAAAACTGGATCATGTTAGATTGAATAAATATTTCTTGATGACTGATCACTTTTGAATAAGCCAATTTTTTATTCCGAACGATTTTAAACATGTGGGTAAATTAAATTCTCAAACCAAGCTCGTCTTCTAGAAGTAATTGAAATAGTGACTACATTTCCAAAGTAGTTTGTAGTCGCTACATTTAAAAAAAAATAGCTGTAGTTGTAGTTAACTACAAAAATAATGTAGTTTTTCCAACCACTGTTATTAAGGGCACACCTATTAAGAGCAGAGATATAAAATTGTATTTTTTAAGTTCTCCTTTTAACCAGTGATTCTGCTAGATTTTTAAAACTACTGACTCTCTCCAAAACTTCCATATTTCTTGTTCCTTTTTTCCTAAAATTTGATCCCTATTTAAAATAATATAATTAAAAAAAACATTTAATTTTTGAAAGTAACAAAATTTAATATGAAATTTTAAAAATTTGTTGCGCAAATTTATAGTGCATCTCAAAAATTTAAGAAAGGAGTATTTAAATCTAAAATTAATTAAAAAAAAAGAAAATTTTAAATCTAAATGGAAAAAAGTATAGAAATCTGATTATCAAATTTTTATTATGTTTTTATTAAATAAAATTTGATTATGATTTAAAATTTTAGCTATCTGATTGCTCTGCACTGAAATAATCTAGGAAGGGCTACTCTGAACGCTTCTGACTCACAGCAATTTTTAGTCGTCTTAACGTTATCACTTATAGTTAGTTTAAAAACAAAATTTTGCTAGTATATGTTTAAGTAATATAGTGTGACTTGTGACAAGGAGGAGAAAGGTGATGCTTTGTGACAAAAGGTAAGACGGGGGTAAAATGTATTTAAAAGAAATAATAACACTTATAGATGACCCCTAATTGTATATTCTATTAAATTAAATTATAAAATTATTGACAAAATTTTGTTTTTATTATCAGGTGATATTTTGCTTTTTTTGACTGGTCAAGAAGAAATCGATACGGCCTGTGAAATTCTATATGAAAGAATGAAGTCATTAGGCCCAAAAGTACCAGAACTGATCATACTACCTGTTTATTCTGCTTTACCAAGTGAAATGCAGACTCGCATTTTTGAACCTGCTCCCTTAGGATCAAGAAAGGTCTTCATTTTTATTTTATTTTTTTATTTCACTAAATTAAAAGTTTTTTAGTTTAATTTTACAATGTATTATTTTATTTATTTCATCTTATTTATATATTTTGCATTTGCCTCTTCTTTTTTTTAATTTAAAATTGAAATTACTTAAATACTGTAATTTTAAAGCTATTTATAACCATGAAGACGTTTTTTTTTAATTGAACATGTTAAATATACGAATTTAGTTCATTAATATTGTATTTTGACTGATAGAAAACTTTTTATTTATCAGTTGCTTCACCAAAAGTGAATAAACTAAACATGAACCAGAAATAAATTGTTTTGCATTAAATATGGTTCTCATGAAAATTGGACATAAACTGTCAAAGTGATAATGATTTTAATGCCACCAAACAATTAATGAAATAGTTCTTGCCTAATAATTATAAGCTTTTTTATAATACAATTGAAATCGGAGCCGCAATGGCTCAGAGCGTTCACCTTCTAATAAGGTGGACGAGATTTGATCCCGGCGATGGCTGATCAATACGAATTCCACATCCGGCTTTCACCGGCCACAGTGCTAACATAAAATATCCTCAGTGGTTGACAGATCATGGGTTTGAGTCATCTTGCCGCCAGGCTATCTATGGTAGGTTTACATTGTTTTCCTCTCCATGAAACGCAGATGCAAATTAGTCAAAAAGTCTTCCACAAAAGCAAAATTTCTCCCACTTCTTGATCCAGCCCTTGTCTTCTGGATTGGGTTCAATATTACAAGGCTATGGAGTTGAACTTTAGCAGTCGTAAACCCAAGAAATTGGGTCGTCTGTTTAACGACGGCTATAAAATAAAATACTATTAAATAAATAATAATAATCATACCCTAATTGTCATCTTGATTTCTCTGAAAGCTAACTTAATCTTTGTTTCAGGTTGTAATAGCTACAAATATAGCTGAAACATCCCTTACTATAGATGGCATTTATTATGTAGTTGATCCAGGATTCGTGAAACAGAATGTTTATAACTCTAAAACAGGAATGGATTCCTTAGTTGTTACACCTATATCACAGGTTTGTAAAAATGTTTGTTAATTTTTTCTCAGTTTTTTTAAACATTATTTAGACACTGTCTTTGTAGAGCAGGGGTGATTGTATTCTGGAGGTATCCCGAAATTCCGAGTTTTTTATAGTATCCTTCCCGGTCTAAAAACAAGGGGTAGTGCATGTGATTTTTTTGTAATATTGCAAAATTCTGTGTTTCTCAAGACCACTGGCTCTCGGACTTTCGCTAATCAGAAACTTAAAATTCAGCAAAATGTTCACAGAATTCCACTATCTAAAATCTAAATTTTGAAACTTTTGCTATATCTTGCTTGCGAGAGGCTTACATAAACGTGATTATTTTGGTTTGGTAAATTTACGCCATTTTGAATATTTAAAACTGCACTGGGATCCTCTAATATTGTGATTCCTATTCACACGGTTTGAATATCAAACATCGATATATATATTTACATAATTTGAAAGTTGCTCGTTGCGATTCGTATTCATGTGGTTTAAAAAGTCGTACATCATAATTCGTATTCATGCAATTTTAAAATAATATATTCACGCGATTTCAAAATCCAATATCATGTGATTTTACCATAAACAATTTTTAAACCTACATAACAGTATTGAAATATGCATCCTGAAAAAAGAGTAGCCCGCGATGGATTCTCAAAGAAGCTAATATTAGTGTGAAGAAATGTGCTAGCTAAAAAATCTAATTTAGTGCTTGTTACTTTTACTTTGACAACAAAAAAATATAATCTACAAATTAATATAGTATGTGCTAAAAACATAGACATCCTAATAAATCTACCATTGTAACTAAGTAGATTTTGTGCTAAGTTTCTTTTTTTTTTTTAATGTATGTTTTGCAAAGACCAAAACTGGATTCCATTACTTTTTTATTTCCTTTAATTTTGCCACATCAAGCTGTTAATAAATAACTTGCAAAAATTACTATGTAAGGCTTAACTATTATTTTTCAGCTGTTTACCTAAAATTTATAAGTTTTTAAAAGAAAAATAATGTATGTATCTTTAATTTTTTATTTAATTTCTTAAAATATCTATGTCATTTTAATTAAAAAATTTGTTTTGAAAATAATCTGTTATAGGCTCAAGCTAAGCAAAGAGCTGGCCGTGCAGGAAGAACAGGTCCAGGGAAATGTTATCGTCTCTACACTGAGAGGTCGTACAGAGATGAGATGCTGACCACTCCAGTACCGGAGATCCAGAGGACAAATCTCGCAGCCACTGTTCTGCAGCTCAAAGCAATGGGAATAAATGACCTGCTGTCATTTGACTTTATGGACGCTCCTCCACCAGAGGTACATTCTATTTTCATAATATTAGAATTTTAAAGAGTACCCTACTTACACTCCAATGTTAATGTGTCATTTAATATTTAGTTTTTGTGCTGTGCTTAAATCAAATTTATTTTTATATGATTAAAAAAAATTTTATCATTAAATGATTACAATTATTATTTTTTAATTATGGTGTGCCAAAACTTTAATTCATCCTATAATATGCTATAATTTAATTCATGCTACTATGTTTTTTTTTTTCTTTAAAAAGAAGTTTTGCTAATGCTGTACATATCCAATACAAAGCATAGGTGCCTAAGAATCCGTAAATGAAGGTCAAATATTTATAAAATATCAGAACATCAGATTATAAAATTTTAATCTTTCTCTATTCAACTGGTTAGTGTGATTTTCATAATTATAATTTATCATGTTAAATTAAATTAGTCTCACTGTGGACTGATTGTTAAACATGAATCACCCAAAGTCTAACATCATTGGCAGCAATGAGTGGGTGACCACTTTGATCATTCCGCTAAGGGACCAAGGGTGTGTGATATCAATCCTTGTTAAACTGCTGTCCAGTAAAGTGCTCTACTTTGACCTCAAGTCGTCATGCTGTCAGCGCAGGTAAGCCACTCCTTTGCTGAGGATCCAAATTGTGAGGACCTGTCTTCAAATTATCCTCAAGAAGAGGCACAGTCACTTTTCCCCCAATTTCTTAAAGGTTACTATGGAATATTACTCATCTGGATTAATTCAAACCTCTGATCAACAAAATATTTTCCTAATTAATAAAAATAAGTTATTTCTAGAAATTATAAAAAAATTTGCGTACATTGCATTCTTATTTCAATAAACCATGAAAAGTTTGCAGACAATTTCTCACCACAAAGTATTTAACTCTCATTTGTAATATTTGTTTTGTGGCATATATTTATACATAACTACTTAGATGTAAATCTAAAGAACCTGAATAACCTAATTATTTTTATTTTGACAAAAATATATTATTAAAGTTGTAACTTTATTGGTTGTTTTTCGAAATGAGTAATAATAAACTTTATTTCATTTCAGTCTCTGATAATGGCTCTTGAACAGTTGCATTCCTTAAGTGCTTTGGATGATGAAGGGCTTTTAACACGACTTGGACGACGGGTAATATAGGCAATTCATTCTAAAGAAATAATAAGATTGTTAACTTCATGCTTTGATTGTAGCTGTAAATGTCTTATCTAATTCAGTCAACCACTAAGAAATTAAATGTTGTTGGATAACTGAGTTTAAATAAGGTTTTTTTTAAATTAAATCTTGGTTTTTAAATTTGAATTGCTGTAGTAATGTATTGTTTTTATGAAATTTAAATACACACAGATTGTAATTGTAATGATCCCGAAAGCTATCTATTTCTCAATTTTATTTCGGAGTTCTGAATATTGTATCACATAGTTTTCTCATCAATGTTTTTTAAGTAATGAAGGTCATGAACTACAATTACTATTTAATTAATGAAGGAAAATGAAAGAATTAATCTTAAAACAAGTTTGAAGAAGCAATATTGCAGCAAAAAGTCCAATATTTTCAATAGAATTACTTTGAAAATTCTTCATTTAATAATTGCAATATCTGCTTCATTCTTTATACATTATGTAGAATAATTCATCTTAAAACAGGTTAGAAGAAGTAATATTATTAGCAAAAAAAAAAAAAAACATTTTCAATAGAATTATCTTTTGAATTCTCTATTTAATAAATTAAATATGTGTTTTACTCTTCACACATTATTTCGTTAAAATATGGATACCAGAATAGAGTATTGTTTTGGCATTGCTTTTAAACAATAGGTCTTTCGGATTATTTGTTGCCTTTTTTTTATTTAACACTACAAGGCTGGGGTTTTTGGACGTCCTAAGCTGGTTTTCGAAGAGACACATGGGTTTTACTGACTAAAACTGTCTTAAAGTGTCCAAAACCCTGAACACTTGTAAAAGGTAAAAATTCTATATGTGTAACCATTGTATGCATAGTAATTACATTCAGTAATAAGTATTTGATACTTTTTATACAATTTGTTTTAACTTATTAAAGGAAAATAATATAATATAGTACTAAAAGATTTATAACTTTTGAAGCTCCACAATTCAATGAATAACAAGAGTGAATACCTTATGTTTTAAATAAGAATAAATATGCTTTTAATACTGATAAGTTATATTTTTGCAAAAGGATAAATAATGCAATATTTAAAATAATAAACTTTTTTAATGAAACAAGCACTTATCTTCTTTCTGGTTTTTGTTCAAAAATTAATCTTTTAATTTTCACAATAATTTTTTTTTTTTTAATTTTGACATAATTTGGAAGAAAAAAAAAGGTTTAGAACAGTTTAAGACAATTTTGGACAAATGTGTTTTGGACAGGATTGTTTAAACTGTGGATTAATCCATTATCTCCTAAACCTTACCTACTCTGATTATAAGTATAAGTATGTGTACTAATATTTGTTTTTGTTTTTTTAAATCTAGATGGCAGAATTTCCTATGGAACCTAGTCTTTCAAAAATGCTTATAATGTCAGTGCATTTGGGTTGCAGTGAAGAAATTCTTACAATTGTTTCTATGTTGTCTGTTCAAAATGTATTTTACCGACCAAAGGTATATTTACGCCTTTTTTTTCTTTTAATTGCTTAACATTGTTTCTCATTTTTATGAACAATAATAGTTTCTAGTCTATCTTAGTTTGTATTTTAAGAAATGAAGAAAATTAAGTTCCAATTATAAATGGAACTTATTATTATTCTAATACATTTCAATGGTAGTTTAAAGTTGCAAAAGAAAAGTCTATTAAGTTTAAAAAATTTTACTTTTTTATACATATATAACTTTCCTGCAATAAATTTTACATTTTTAATTATAAATACTACTTAATAAGTTAGGTTGTCAATCTTCTATGGATATTTAAAGGTATATTTCGTTTATAACAACTGTGTATCTTTTAAGTTTTGATTAAATGATAATAATTGTTAATAATCTTTTACTGCTGAAAATATTGATTGTTTCTGAGAAATTGCCAATATAGCTGTTCAAAATATATTTGGCCTGTTTAGAATCGCATTTTGTCAATTATATAAAAATACTTATAACCAGATTATTAAATCTCCATCTCTTGTACTCATCACCGACCACCTTCAACTTTTAGCTTTTTTATTAATAATAGAATGTTCATTGGGGAATTACTTATTCCAAAAATATTACTAACTACTTGAAAGATACAAACCACTTTACCTCTAAAGGTCAACTATTATTTTAACAACCATGATTCTTTAAACAATCTAGAGCTCAAATATATATCGTCATCCAAAATTTTCTTTGTTGTAACAAATTAATTTTTTTATGACTGAAATTCATTATTGTGAACTATCAAGAAATAACACTAAACTAACCAACATCCACGTTATAACTAATGAGTAGAAAGAAATTTAAAAATATATATATACTAAATTTATTCAAAATTTTTTTAATTAAAAAAAAAATTTTATACATGCGTTAAAATTGTATCAAACCATTTATCTCATAGCACTTCATTACCATTCTGGTGTTACTTTAAATTTCCAATCATTTTACATAGGCACTATTAATTTTTTTTTCATTTTGCACATATTGCCTATTCAACCCAACTAACCAAATCATATTTCCATGAGAAAAAAAAGGTTGAAAGTCATAATGATAAACTTTTCAGTGAATTCCAGAATCAAGATTAGTTTGATAACTTCCGTGAGTTCTTTCTTAATTTCTGCAATTTCAATAGCCATCTGCAATAGTTAAAGGGTTATAAGGTTAAAATAATAAGGTTTAGAATTTTTGAAGTCATTAATTACAGTCCTAGTTAATAAATAGATGGAATAAAATAATGTTATTAACCACTTTTTTTCTTCTAATGTGTGAAAATGTAAAGAAATGTATCTATGCTATTCAATGTGTCGTATATTTCAAGTATTGCTATTAATTATTATGTTCCAGAAAGTGAAAGATTATTATGCATTAGAATTGCCCTCATACCATAAATACCAATTAACTTCCTAACGCACAGATTTTTTGCAACAAGAAAACGCACTTTAGAACATTGTCTTTTCTTTGGGTGGACAATTTTGATATACTGCGCTTTTGTTTCATGGAAAAAGGCTATATTCAGAGATGCCAACTGCTCCAAACTCGCCAAAATAATTTTTAAAAAACGGTAAATAACTACAAAGTAAATTTTCCAAATGACTATTTTTGCTTGCTTTTTAAAAGGTATAGCATGACATAAGTACTATAAAGTGGTGAATTATGTGAGCCTACAAATTATTTAGAAATAGTAGTGGATAAAAATCTACTAAATTGAATTTATTAAACCAAGAATCACAACTGATTAACTACCATTTTAAAATAGATATTTGCTGTCCGGAGCAAGTTGGCATCTCTGTATATTTTATTCTTGAATAAATAAGTGTTATAGCTTACAATCCTATGTGAATGATAAATATCAATAAAACGATTTTTTTTCTTAGCTTTCACATTGTTATTTTCAATTCTCGATTATATTCCAGTGTGAAAAATTATAGCAGCTTAAAATACAACGCCACTCGAATTATCTCAAGTGTGCACAGTTTGGCCTGTTTAGCACGCTCAAATTAACTCAAGCTCACAAGTTAAGAGGTTAATGGATGGTGCATCAACCAGAAAAAAACTACTTTTTAAATCTGATTATTTGCAGTCAACAATTTAAAAAAAATATGCAAATTTTAAAAAAAGGGTAAACTTTCTGCCATAAGTAATTAAAAATTAGTTTAAATTTTAAAAAATAAAAAAGTATATTTAGGTCTAAAAAAATTTTCAGAAACTTAATAGAATTTTTGCATCGTTTAATTTCTACTTTAAAATGCATATACACATTTTATTTATTTATTTTAACTATGATAGTAGACAAGAAAGAACCACTTCATCATACTGATATTTCCTACTCTGTTATTTGTATAATGTGTAATAAATATAAATTTGTTAAAATTACATACCATAAAAAATATACCCATGAATGATTTAATTTATTTAAAGCAATTTAACCAATAAATTTTATTGTTGTTAATTGTCCGAATTTATTTTCAGATACTATATATTTTTCAAAATTACAAATTTTTCGAGATCATTATATTAAAATCTAACCAATGCTTAAAAAAATAATTATTATCAAATGTCCCAATTTATTTTGAGCTACTACGAATTTTTACATATTTTTTAAGACAATTTATATTAAAATCTAACAAATGTTTAAAAATCAGTTGTCCTAATTTATTTTCAGCGACTATATATTTTTAAATATTTTTCAGGACAAGCAAGCTTTAGCTGATCAAAAGAAGGCAAAATTTAATCAACCTGAAGGAGATCATCTAACACTGCTTGCTGTTTACAACTCATGGAAAAACAACAAGTTTTCTAATGCTTGGTGTTACGAAAATTTTGTGCAGATCAGGACACTGAAAAGAGCTCAAGATGTCCGGAAACAACTATTAGGAATCATGGATCGGTGAGCGTTTCTTTTTAAATCTTGACCTTTTAACTATTCATGGGATGTTAATGTTTCATACATATTTAGATGAAACTTGCTTGGAAAGTTAATGTAATGTCTCCTAGTTGTAAAATTCAAGAAAAAATTTCATGAAGTTAGATTTGTAATATTTTAAATATTAATCTAAGAAAATAAGTCAATTATTTTTTTTAATGTTTATTTAAAATATACCTAGTTGTGAATTCAATTAACTTCATGGATAAAGCTCCCCAGAAAATGTGTAAAAAAATTATTAAAATTATCTGAGTATAGTAGAATAATTGATAGAATGTGCTGTTAACTAAAAAAAGAAGAAAAGAAGAAAAAAAACAGGGAAAAGTCCCATTTGGAATTGTCTGAACTTCGACAAAACTCTATTTTCCGGATACTAGGAATTTTTCAGATAAAAAAAATAACAAATGCGGGATAATTAATCTCAATTATATGCAATAGCGTGTTCTTATAGGTTGATTGACATTTTTAAAAAAAACTAAAGAATGTTTTGTATGATAAAATATATATTTATAAAAAATAAACAAAATTGAGCAGAGGATAATTTGAGCTTTTCTCTTCCATGAATTAAGATATGTTTTTCTCTTCATTTTTTTTTTTTTTTTTCGAATATTGTGAGAAAATTTCAACAGAAATAAAAATAACATTAAAAAAACGAGCCTATAATTCAAAATGTAAATTTATTCTTACTTCAAGTTTCAATCAGGGAAACTTATCTGGGAAAATTAAAATTTTATTCATACATTTTTACATAATTTTAAACATTTATTTCAGACATAAATTAGATGTTGTATCGTGTGGCAAAACGACGGCTCGTGTTCAAAAGGCTATCTGCAGTGGTTTCTTTCGAAATGCAGCTAAGAAGGATCCCCAGGAAGGCTACAGAACTTTGGTAGATGGACAGGTTGTTTACATTCATCCTTCCAGCGCTCTATTCAATCGTCAACCAGAGTGGTAAGATTTCTTTCTAACTCCTTTTTTTTTTATTAGTGAAAAAAATACATTTTTGATTGGAAGGTGTGTCAGGTCAAATATACTTATTTTGCTATCATAATGATTATTAGCTGTGAATTAAATTTTTAGTTTAGATATATTTCCTCTGTATTAATTTTTAATACTTATTTATTTATTACAAATGACCAGAAAACAGACTGCAAAGTTACATTATTAATAATGTTGTAGTCATTTAAAAACTTTTATTTCAAAAATGATAAAGTATTTTATGATCGAAATATCTGTTCTCTTCGTAACACAATTTTTATACTCCTTTTTTACTGAATAAATAGACAAACTAATTCAAAAATTCACTTGGATCAGTACGGCTGCTAGCGAAAATAAGCTCCATTTATAAATAAAGTGAATTACCTAATTTTTTTAAATAATCAAACAAACCATTCCAGAAGTTCACTTGGTTCACTATATCGACTAACGAGAAAAAGCTCTGTATAAAGATAAGATGAATAACAATTGTGTTTAACATTAATTGCCAAAAATGACTAAAATAAATTGGGAATTCATTATTTGCAATGCATTTAAGACAGCTTTAAGTTTCTTTTCATAAATAGGCTTACACATTAATGTTGTTACCTCAGCATTAATGTTGTTGCCAAAAAAGTTTCCGGAAATGCCATAAATTTGTGTTAGATTAAATTTTCATTGCTTATCATTATAAATTAAAATGTTTTATATTTTTATATTAAATTGTAATTTGCTTTGTAGTTAGGTATGCAAAAAAGAATAAGAAAAGGAAAATTCAACTCCTTACTTTTAACTACAACTTCGTATTACTTACTTTTTACGCCCTAAAAATACTCCTTACACTTTTTTACCAACTTGAGGTTTAGAATTAAGTTGGGGTTTGTTTTTTTTTCTGTTACAAATACTCAAAATGTGTATTGTATTAATTTGGTTGTAATGCTTGATTTACTAAATGAATAGCTTAAAACAGGTGTAATAGACTCAGTAACTTTAAGGGCTTTTTTTAGTAAAAATACTCTACTCTATTTTTAGGGTTGTGTATCATGAATTAGTCCAGACTACTAAAGAATATATGAGAGAAGTTACAACAATTGATCCTAAGTGGATGGTTGAGTTTGCTCCTGCATTCTACAAATTTGCTGATCCAACTAAACTTAGCAAACACAAGAAACAACTAAGATTAGAACCTTTGTACAATAAATATGAAGAACCAAATGCCTGGAGAATATCAAGAGTCAGGAGGAGAAGAAATTAGAATAATCCTTCTTAAATTATTTGTGTACAAAGAATGTAAATATTTAGGGCACAGACTGTAAATACTTGAAGAATTATCCTTTGTAATGAATAAAGGGTGTTCCTTTTTATTTTTCTAGTTTTTTGAAATATTACATAATCAATGCATGCAAATGTTGGAGTATGGTGACTACAATATTATATACATAGCTGTCAATTCTACTGGATTAGCCAGTTTCTCCTGGTCTTCTGGTTTTATAAAAATTCTCCTGGTTTTTGTACATTTTAGAAAATTCCCTAAAATTGAGTTGTTTCCTAAAAAATCCCTATTAAAATAGAAATTTTGCACAGATTATTGGTTCTTTGAATATTGAAATAAGTATTACTAACACATAATGAAGCTAGCCTTGTGTAAAGTAATCAGTTTAAAACTTTTTTGTTCAAAAATGCTCACTTTATTTTTATTTCGAACTCCCTTTTTAAAATAATTGAAAAATGCCTATTACTATTCAAAATTATGAATTAGGCTAATACCTAACATTTCAAGTTCATTCGATTTCAGTCATAACTGGAAAATATTGCAGTTTTTCTATTTTGATGACTATAAAATGTATAATATGTGTATAATATTTAATACATTAGGCAATAATTATCATGAAATTTATATTATTTCTTAAAATCTACTGGATTTTTTTCCTATCCATGTTCACAGCTATGTATAAAGCTTTACCTGAGAGTTTGAGTAATTCTTTGTAAGACTATTCTATTTAATTTGAAACTTTGAAGTACCAAAATAAGTTTACAAAGTAAACTTTATCATCAAGGATAATTTCACTTCTTTCAAGTTCCTCAACTATAATAGATAATTAAATATTTTGTATCATTAAAAAAAATTTTATAAATATAAATTTACTCAATGAATTATTATGATCTGTGATTCTGAATTGTTACTATTTTTTTCAAAGTATTCATTTTACGAACTGAATATATATTTTATTTTTTCAAACATTCTAAATATTAAATATTTTTTAAAATATTCTTTACAATTGTGATTCTTGAAAAATAAAGTAAAATTGGTTCTGATTATCCAGAATTCTGGAGTAAAACAGTTGCATTGTTCATATTCATAATGTCCTATTTGCAAGAGTTTAGAAATTTAAAATGTTGAAATACGTTATAATTTAACATGAGTTCAATCGATAATACCTTGCAGAAACAAAACTTAATTCACTTAAATTTGAATTAACGATTGTAAAAGAATAATATTCGTTAACAATTCGTTAAGAAATCCTTTACTACTCATCCATTGAATTGGTTGTAAAAAATGAAAAAAAAATACATCTTTATCTTCCCTTCTTCTTTTTTGTAGTTATTGAATAAGCTTTTCCGTATATGCTAAACGTTGAGCTAAAACAAATTAGTTTCTTGAGGGCAATATAGAGTCAACTAACTTATTTCTTGTTTTTTCTAAATCCTTAAAACTCGTGAAACAAATTCTGTCATGAACTTGAGATACAGATAGATTGAGTTGGTGCAACTATTTTTTGTATAAATGTTTAAGCGACAAAGAAAGGTTAGTAATATCCTCCTAAGTAACTAAGTTGATGTCAATAAGGGCATTCTTGAATTGAAAATAAGTTTCTCTATTTAAAATAACACATTCAAATATCAGCAATAATAATTTTGAGATTTTAAATAAAAACTGCAATTCATTGTATATATATATATTTTTTTTTATTCATTGAATTATATTGGGAATTTACTATGTTTTTTTTATGCATGCAACAAAAATGTAGCTTTTAAATTATGAGATTGCCAAAAGCTTTACTCTTAAGTCATATTTCTTTTATTTTTTTGATAATTCTTTAACTTGCTCAAAAAATCTTCTATTTAAGCCTGAAATCAAGTGTAGTATTTATACTAACATTTGCTTAATTTAAGAAAAGATAGAATTTTGTTTTAAAAGCATTAAACAGCATAATGTAATAACATGTTTTCAACTTTGTGATATAAATGTAGATAAAAACATTCATTAGGATGAAAAATCTCAGGAGGATGTACTTATTGCATTTTTAAATTTCTAAAAAGAAATTTACAAAATTTCTAAACATTTATTTGAACTTCACCCCTTTTAATTAAGTCTTAACAATAAAAAATATTTCCAATTATGATAATGCACTAATGTTTGTGAATATTGCAATACCATGAAGGAATTATCAGAAGTTAATGAAATTTATTCCGTATTACTGATAGTAGTACAAATAAACATGTGCAAGTAGGGTTACATGTACAATTGCTTTGTAATTCTAATGATTTACAAGTTAACCTCTCTTCATTTCATGTAAGTTTGAGTTCAATTTGCATAATTCCTTCGTGGTATTGAAATTTTCACTGAAATCAGTGTAGTTATTGGTTAATATGAATAAAGGTACAAAATTGTAGCCTTTTGACACTTCTAGCATACTAACAATAGTTAGGTACAAAAAGCTTTTACTTATACTCGAGAAATCTATTGAAGCTGAAAAGCTGCACTTTCATATATACTGGATGGCCATGAGCTTGGTCATATAATATGCATCTAACTCATCCTATGCTTTTTCCAAGGTTATTCTTACTGTTACACGTTTCCTCGAATACTCTTCAAGTATGCATCGAACCACTGTAATATTTTTCATGATAATTCTACAGATTACTTTCACGCAATTTTATTTTAATGGGCAACTAGCCAAATTTTCATGCTAGTTAACTATTAACCAAGCTTATAGCCAAACCATAAATATTTTCCTCAAAAAGGCCTCATCTTTATAATCAAAAGCCTGTTCTGAAGCATGTGAAGAGGTTTTCCCTGTTTCTAAGATATTCACGAAGCAGAGCTTGAAACGTTATAGAACCAGTTGAAACATCTTTCCTTGCTTCTTAGTTTACCTTACTTATGAATCAAACAGAAACAATTAAGAGGCTCTGCTCCATTTGAGTTGTGTATTCAATAGTGATTATAATCTAAAATTAAATTGAGAAAATGTAGTTTTTGTTTGGATAATTTTTCTGTTTTGAAAATTCTTTAAAGTTTCAGGTATTTCTATGTTATTTACACATTTATAATACTTAAGATTTTGAAAATTATTTAAACATACTGCTTAAAACTATGTACAATAAAATTATATATAAAACCAAAAATATCAAAAAATTTTGTTTTTTAGTCAGTCTTTAAGTAATTATTTTATAAATCTTCAATCATTTTATGCAAAATGTTGCTTGCCATTTACGTCCCGCAAAGGAATGATAGTTAAGGCACTGTTTCACTAGTAGCGTTTGAGTTCACGCAGGTCGTCAGTCTACCAAAGCAAGGAAGCCAACCACCTACAAAATTGTGATGACATTTCTTAGGATCATCTTCAGAGATAATTCCCAGACTGTTGCTAATAGTTTAATTTGAAGCTCTAGTGAAATGTAAATAAAGTTCTACAATTACTTCATACCATTTACATTTTTTTTCTTCCAATGCCCACCTGGATAATGACCATGCGGTCAGTGCGCGGGTGGGTGACCACTTCGATCAGTCTGCGTAGGGACCGAGGGTGTGCGGTATGGGTCCTCGTTAAACTGTTCTACCGTAAAGTGTTCGACTTCGTGTGCAGGTCGTCGGGATACCGAAGCGGGGGTGCCATCCCCTCTGCAGAGGGGATCAAAATTGTGATGGCATGTTTTCGGATCATCCTCAAGGATGTTTCACAAACCGTCGCCGATAGCCCATTGCGCAGCTCTAGTGCGACGTAAATGAACAACCACAATAATGACCTAGGTCATACAGGCATCTGAAGGGCAGATTTGTTGGCCTCTCTTTCAGGGGCACCATATTAGGTGGGCCAACGTTGCTCCCACCATGCCTTGCCCGGGATTCGAACCCAGAACCTTTCCGGTGCAAAGGCAATTCCCTAACCCCTACACAGGCCGGTCGGCAAGCCATTTACATAATAGAAAGGAAAATTTTTTTTAATAATAACGAAACCGAAACTTTGACTAAGGGACTATTCTAACTATGAATATCCTCATGCGTATTTGATGAATGTGAATGAGATAAAAATAGTGATCCGTGAAAAACTTTCTAATCAACATGCTCTCATTCGTTTGCGATTCGCGCAACTCTGATCTCTGCGTACAAAGAAGTTGAAAAATTATGAGGTTGCAAACTTTGCGTCCCTGAATTCGCATTTACATATTTTTACATAAGTGAGAATGGCTCTAGCGTAATGCAAGCAAAGTCATTACAGAAATAAGTAACCGGAAGTATTGCAAATCTAAACAAATAAATTGTAAGACAGGAAATCGAATGCAATAAGTGCAAAGCACTATCTTTCTTAAATTCAATGAAATTTATTGTTCTTTAAACTTATAATTTTTCTACAATGGCTGAATTACGAAAATTAGAATATATTTCAGTTGTGAAAAACATTGCTACTGAACTTTATAATCATTTAGGAATTAGCGACACAGATTTAGGTTTGCCTCAATAATTCATTTAAATGTTTTATTTCTATTATTATTTCGTGGGCCTTGCATTTTTTAATACTCATTAGTTTGTTTAAAATAATATAATTTCGTTTGAGTGTTTTCGCATGAATGTTTTGATCAGTAAACTTAAGTCATTCTTAGTGGTCATTACTAACTAGTATTTAGTATTTTAAAGAGAAATTTATTATTTTGTATTATTTTTAGTTTACTACTTAGTTTTGAGAAAAATCTTTCCGTATCGTGATCTGTGGCAGAATAATCGCCAAGTCTTGGAAACTTCCGGGCAGTGACCCCGCGAGAAACTAAAAAAAAAACATCACAGGAAGGGACTAATTCGAAAGGTATAACTCGTAGTCACCCCCAGCTCAAACATCTACATGTTTTTTTTTAAGGTGTGCAAGTTTAAAATCTATTTGACTCCTTGGCGATTGTAGTTGGCGCTACAGATCCCCCATTATTCTGATAAATACAAGATTCATTTATGGTTTAAATCCTTAAAATGAACTATACACTTAAGAGAAAGACCTGCACTTTATTAAAATGCTGGGTTCACAAAATTTTGATTTCTTCATTAAAAAATCTTTTTTTTTTTTTTTAAATTTAAATATAATATTTTATAATTAAAATATATTTAAAACAGGTATAAACATGTATATTATCTTAAACTGGTCTAGAGGTCCTAAGTCATATTTGTATCTATATGACCTCAAAGAATAATCCATAAATTCTGCAAAAAAATAATTTTTTAAGAAAATTTTCTCATAGGTACTTGATTTGTAACCAAGTCAGTTGCACACAATAAACTAAGAAAGAGAACACATAAAAGGGAAACAATTTAACGAGTGTAATACGTAATGACGGTAAGTACAACAGGTTGTAGCCAACCATTCTCACCAAGTACAACAAAAAGTTAATAAAACTTCAGTTAAAGCTAACACTGTTGTTATGGACATAAAAAAATAGTTCCGTAAAGCGTTAACTGTATTCATTATAAAATCTTTTACCATAGTAACTATTTTTGTTACCTATTATCACAATTAATTCTAAATTACCTCTGTAAGTAATAGTATGGGAATTTTTTATACCCCAATGGATGCTTATACTGTAGGGGGAGGTTGGACCTCTGGACATGGGCAAAATTAAGAACATGTATTTCATAAAAATTATTTAAAAAAGTACTTTAAATTCACTTTGTCTACAAATATTTATTCAATTAATTTCAGTTCCAAAATTTAGACTGAATTAGTTTTATTCTCATTAATAAAATTATTCAGGAACATTGTTTTGTACAGTACAGAACCCGTTATCCGGAAATCAGAAAACCAAAAAACCAGAACGAAATTCAATAAATTTTCCCGCCATTTTTTTAAAAAAAGATTTTTTTTTCCTCATAAGATTTTAGGATTTTTCTTTCTTTTTTGAAAGATGTTCACCTTACCATCATTTTGGAAATAATCATTAGTGTATTACTTCATCTTCTTTTTAAGATTATTTCCAAATTTCTTTTTTTAGTTGGGTTTAACAATAAAAAAACGGCTTTTTGAAGCGATTCCGAAAACCGGAAAAATCAGTTATCCGGAATAGCGATGGTGCCAATCGTTCCGGATAATTGGTTCCCTACTGTACCTTTTATTCAATGGAAAC
This sequence comes from Parasteatoda tepidariorum, assembly GCF_043381705.1. Classification (NCBI taxonomy): domain Eukaryota; kingdom Metazoa; phylum Arthropoda; class Arachnida; order Araneae; family Theridiidae; genus Parasteatoda; species Parasteatoda tepidariorum. The sequence goes on from NC_092213.1 coordinate 7,141,316, forward strand.
AAAATTTAGTTCTGAACTAAAAAAAAAAAAGAAAAAAAACATTGTAAGCATAATATTTTACCTCTACACTCATAAAAATTATACAAATTTGGTGTCTTTGTATATTTAAAAAATAATTATAAGAAAAGCTTACTTTTATCAAACATTACATTCTTTTTAAGGAATTATGATGAAAAACATAAATTTTTCAGGCATAGGATTGTGCCTGTATGTTTTGTAACATGTCAGTATGTTTTTTAATGTGTCTGTATGTTTTTTAATGTCTCATTGTATACTAAATTTGTGCCAAATAGTAATTAAAGTATTCTTTATATCAAACAAATGATTTTAAATAGTAATTCATGAAGATGATACAGGTAATTCTTATTTTTCATGAGTCCCTTTTAAGAAGTATCAGGCTTTTCATTGCATAGTTATCGCTTGATATGACTTTTCATAACTTTAATTTCCTATGAATTATATTAAACAATTATATTTTGTTTCATTATGCAAAATCAATTATTAATAAATTAGTTTTTTAGTACCAAAAATATTTTATTAATAAAATTCAATAAATAGTTGTGGGCTGTCAGAATTACCTTATATTTTTTTATAGACCTAGGTATTATATTCATCTTTAAAAATAGATATTTAATTTTAAGTAATTAAGAATATAATGCTATAGCTGTATGATATAACATTTATCCTACAATATTGTATCTGGTTGCATTTTTGTTACATGGTCCAACGTGCTTCAAGTGGTGAACCAAGCTACCATTCCGGCCTTGGGGTCCACTCTTCAATTCTTTTTTTTTAAAGAATTATTATTAAAAAATATTACCGAATGATTTATCTTATAATAAAATGATTTATCAATTATTATGATTCTTATGATTATTAATGTAATTATTATTAAATGATTTATTATTATCAATGATTAAATGAAAATGATTTTCTTGTAAGAAAAATCCAACAATTTTTTAATCAAGATAAAGATTAAAAAGTGGATTAACTAAACTTCCTATACTAACCTTTTATTTTCCACCTATACTGAACTTTTTTTCCAAATTAATTTAACTGTCACTTAGCACGTTCATTCAACAAACCTAAACTAATGTTTGAAGCTTGGCACAAATACTCAACTTTTATCTAGGCAATTTTCCTTATTCATTTTGGTTTATTAATTTATTTTATCCATTTACAGCTGAATTTGTTATATCATTAGCTGAAAAGAATGATACTCATGAAACATTCAAGAGAGCTTTGGAAGAAAATGGTGCTACTTTTTCGGTATGTTGATTTTTTATGGTATTGTAACTGTATAATTTTTTGCATGTTAACAAAAAGTTTTAATCATATTTCATAACTGTCTTTATTTACCTTAAAAAATTATTTTAGCCTTAAAAGTTAAAAGCAAGTGTTACTTTTAAATTTATATAATTACTTTCAGTTAATAAGGCATTTCTCTTTTCACCTTGATCAATTTGCTACTATATATATGTTTTATCTTTATTTTGAACTTAAAAAAAGAAGAAAATAAAAAAAAGAATTTTTTTTTTTTTTTTGATATCAGAAGTTATATATTTTTTAAATACTTTTGAAAAATTATTTTTAATAATTTTCTTCTCTTGTCATTATTTTTTATTATTTTCCATTTTTTCTCAATATTTTAGCTTTTATATATATATCTTTTAGTCTATTTTTTTGGCTTTAAGTTACCCATTAACTGACATTTTTAATTTCTCCCTTTTATAAAAGCGTGAGAAATGCACTCCCTCAGCTTTTTAGCAGACCAATTATAATTATAAATTTTTCCCTGAGATCTAAAACAATAAAGGGAAAAACTTATACTACTTTCTCTAGGATAAAATCTCAAGCACACATTTTTTGAAGCCCGATTTAGGCTCTGCCAATGCTTGAAAATTATTTAAATAGACAATGTGAAGCCATGTCATCTCTTTAAAATGACTTAAACTTAATCTTCCTTCCAACTTTTTGCCTTCATTCCTGAACATTCAACCATGGCTGTCATTTATTATTGATGATATATTATCGCTTGTCTTTTTCAGATCATTTATTGTTAAGCATATTAGGCTATTTGCAGACTTCTTAATTTTTTATGTTTAAAAGTGCTGATTAATTATTTCTTAGTTTGAATTTTTTTTAAAAGTCATACATTATGGAAAATATTTTTTTCATTTCTACTCTCAGGATTCATTAATTGCTATTGTGTTGCGTCGCATTAAGACTATGATGCCAAAAAGATCATTGGAGGCAGAGGATCCATCAGAAATGAGTGCGGCTTCCAGAAGCGAAGAAAATCTTCATTTTTCAGTTATTGCTACTAATGATGATAAAGTTAAGGTAAGTTATGAAAAAATTCAAAGTCTAAATAAAACTTTGAATATGATTAGATTTCCTTCCAGTATTTTACTTCTGTAATCAAAGACAAAAAGATACGACTTTATTGTTGAATTCTATTTTACTTGTTGTATAATATATCTAATGGAAAGAGTTAATACTTTTAACTCATATATGATAATTTAAAGGCTTAAAATTTTTTTTTAATTTTGCTTTTAAACATTTTTGTATTATGGCGACATATTTTTATTCTTTCGATATCTGACTATACATTGTTATTACTAATTACTGCAGCTCCTATGTTAGAAATATTTAATAAATTTCATGGAAACTTTTTATTATCGATATTTTAGAGGATTCAACTAAACCATTAAATTTGATTTAAATTCTAAATTTGATTCTAATGCTTAATGTTTGAAGTCATTTTGTAGTCTTTTTTTCCTTGTTCTTTATTCTTGTTTCTCATTTCAATTTTTAAAACAAAAGTAATAAGTCTTGATTTAAATTATTCACTTTTTACAGAGATAATTTATAATTTCTTTCATTTGATTTACACTTATTATGTTTTTATTCACAATTTTAAATTCTGTTACAGCGTTAGTAAATAAATAGGTAAATATTGCTTTTGAACAGAACAGTTATTACATCTTTAATTTTCCGATTGTTATATTTTCTAGCGACTGAGTATGCTAACATTTTTATGTGGTTTAATGCCTAATTTCTAAGAGATTATAATAAAAATTTCTTGGAACAACACTTATGCATCTATTTAATGAAATCTTAAATGCATTGATGAATGTCCTAAATATTTGTTACATATCATTATTTCTCACTTACACCAGAAAATGTCAACATTCAGCTAAAAAAATAATTATGTTTTAATTGTTGTTCATTTAATACTTTGAATGATTATGTATACTAATGAACTTTAGCATTTGCTAGTGTAATTGACAAATAATGATATTTTAATGATATCCTCAGTGGTAGACTGATCATGGGTTAGAGTCCTCTTGCCGTAAGGCTAACCATGGGAGGTTCTCTTGGTTTTCCTCTCTATGTATCCCAAATGCGGATTAGTTCCATAATAAAAAAGTCATCCATGAAGGCAAATTTCTCCCAATACTTAATCCAGGAGTTCCCTTTTCTTTTGGATTGGGTTCAAAATTACAAGGCTACGGAGTTGAACATTAGTAGTCGTAAACACGAAATTGGATCGGCTATTCAACGACGGTTATAAAATAATGATATTAAACTAATATTTTAGACATTCACCAAAGTCATTCACTTTGGTAGACGTTCTTATGTAAATTTTGACATTCACTAATTTTCAACTTTTACTATAAAATTTATTAGTATATGAATATATTTTTTTTTTTAATTTTTATTCTACATCACCCCAAGACATTTTATTTTTGTGTATGCATTTAAGAGATGAGGCAATTTACTTTTTTAATGTACAACTTATACTTTTTATTCGTGTTAAACCTTCATTTTTAGGTTTCTTATTATTTTAGTTGGGTTTTTTTTAAGGGATAATTTAGTTTTTCTTTAAAATTGATATCCCTTAAGAATGCATGATTATCAAGTATTTCTGAAAATGTTTAGGTACCTTGGTCAAATAAATCCGGCTTTTAATTTATATTTAAAACATACTTGTTTTTTACAGATAGCGATCAGAGAGAGAATGCCTACTGAAGCACTGATTCACTTGCTTCAGTTGAATATTATGTCATTGTAAGTTAGTACTTAAGCTCTTTTTTTTTAAATCAAAGTTTGAAGTTTTTCATTATTTTGAATAAAGTTTTTCTAGTCAAATTTTGATGGTCAAATTATTTAAGGCATCTTTTTCACTGCAAAACTCATTTGTTAAAAGGAGTATATGCTTTTATTTATTATTTATAAGTCAATGTTTGCTACTTGAATATATTTTTCGAAACCCGTAAGAAAGTTTAAACTGTTTTCAAAGATGAATTTCAAATGGTAATTTATTTCTACTTTTTTCATAAAATTTTTTATCTTTTAAATATTTGAAATATATTTATTTTGTGTTTTAGTTTTTTATTAATATTTTCAAATAATAAAAAGTTGGATTTTAACTGCATCCTGTAAGCTTTTTTAAAAATATTTTAAGAGATAATGAAAGAAAAGTACTGATTGTCTAGTTTTAAGGTTTTTTAACTTTCCCATACTAATGTAGCAGGTAGGATTTTATTTTTGATGTATAAAATATTGAGCTGTAGAATATTAGAATAAAAAGTTTGTTACAAGTAAAAAATGGTGAGAAAATTAAAAATTGAGCCTAGAGAGTAGAGGAGGTAGTCTAAGTAGAGGGCATCTAATGCAATTTTATAAGTACTTAACACTTTTAGTTAAATTTTTTATATCTATATTTAATATAACACTAGGGGTTTCGCGTTTGGCTGACCACCTAACCGGAACATCTGCTCCTGCACCCCAGAGCCCAAGGTCAAGAAAACTGAGATGGGCACAGTAGGCCTTCCCCCTCTATGGGCTGTAGTGCCACCTAGTTTTAGTTAGTTTAGTTGGTTTTTTATATTTAATATGGATGGTAAATTTGCTGCATATTTGATTAAACTTTCAAAATTATGTTATGAGAAAAAATGTATCGTAAATGTTTAGTATATTTTTTAGAACCTTTTAAAAGTTTAGTTTTAATGCCTTTTTAAAAATATTTCTTGAGAATTAGTTTCAATCATCTGTTTTGTGATCATATCATTTCTAAGTTCCCATACAAATGTTTAATTTGTTTTCACTTAATGGAATTATTTTTCATATTTCTAAAACTATTTTGTTCTTCAAAACATTGTCACCCAAGAATATCAAGATCTAGTGATTTCGAGATTTAGGTTACTAATACAGTTGACATCTTGTTGTGCACCCTGGAGTTTGAAAATGTTAAAGGTTTTGTTTAGCCACTTACTCAAAATTTCTGAAGGTTTTAGTAATTTAATAACAAGCAATTTTATGAATATATTGTCCTTACTTACTTTTTTCATGAATTTTTTTGACATTTTTCAAAAAATCATATTATAGGTTTTATTTAACTACTAACCAAAAAATGCTGAAGGTTTCAGTAACTTACTAACCAAAAATTGTGTCCCTTCCTCCTTTTTTTCAAAATTCGTGTTTGCCATTTTTAAAAAATCCCACGACTGTTTTACTGAAATCTAAAATTCTAAAAATGACAAAGAATGAATAACATGCTATAAAAAGTCACTCATAATCATATGTCACTTACTCATATTTACATTCTGCTGTATCCCTATATAATTAAAAAATCCTTTATACTATTTTTTTTTTTTTTTGTCAAAAAGTTTAAGTATAGATGTTATGGTACTTATACCAAGTTCTCAATCCTGAAAATTTTTTATTATCTTCCTCAAAATTTATTTAAAAATATTTGTTTGGCATAATTTTAATTTAATTTGTACTCTATGTTTATTCTGGTCTATTTTTGACAAAAATGTATTCCCGTGTTTATATGTTTAAATTACTCTTTTTCATAATTTTAATTATTTTTACAGAAGCCTACCTCAAGTTGTTTGCACATACCTGAGCTACCCATTCATGATGTAGATACAAGCGAGGAATCAAAAGAGGAAGATGGTATGGGTTTATCATTTTATTGACTAGAATTATATCCTGTCCCTTATTTTAAATTATTTGATTTTATGTGTTTATTAAATGAAACAACTGAAATTACAAATATGTATTAATGATTGATTTATATTTACTCATTTAAAATTATTTTTTAAATTTAGATGAGGATATTGAAATTGAACTTGTTAAGGATAATCCACCCTTCTTGTCTTTGCTTGATGTGGAAAATGTACAAGATCTTACACCTATCAGAATTGTTAAAGTGAGTTTTCTTGATTACATTGATGAAAATTGTACTGTATATTTGAAAGGAGAGAAAAAAAACGCTTGTTTGCATTTATTTATTTATTTTTTACCTTGTGATTTCTTTCTTCGTTATTTTTTTTTTTAAATTTGCTTTTTCATTTTTATATAACTAACTTCCCATTATATTTAACTCTTTGAGATATTAGCCCCTTTCAAATTCTCTGAAAATCTTCCTGCCTTGTGTACTAATATGAGAGAAACTAATAAATTTTTGTATGGCCTAATTTTTTTTCTTAGAATTTATATACATTCCATTTCATTCATGCAGTTTTTTTTTTCTTTTTTGTATAAAATTTTTTTAAAAATATACTATAATTTTTCTCATTGACCCTGCCCTATTTAGTTTTGTTGTATTGTTGAAAAAAATTATCTTTTTTCTTATTCTTAATTTTTTTTTAGTTTAATTTAGAGTGCCTCTAAAAAACCTTTCTGTGTAAAGGAAATATGTTGAGATAAAATCCAAAATTAATTGTACATAACATATTGAAAATCATTTTTTGAAAAAGGTAAATTTTTAAAAAAGTGTTTTTATATTTCTGACAGCCCTCTAGAAAAATTTCTGCGTTTGAAACTGTATTTTTATTTAATGAAATCTTTGTTAATTTAAAATGAGTTATTAAATATGTTAACAAATTCTTTTCTTTATCCCATTTTGAAAACCCACAATAAGTCAGAAGTTTAAATTGTTTGTGGAATTCTATGTGACAAAGATTCAGTAGAAAACTACTTGTTTAGATGCCCTTAATAAAAGGGTATAATCATTGGAAGGGGCAAATAAAAACCCAATTTGAAAAACACACATATAGACACCTTGGCGAGATGTATATTAAAAAAGAGAATTCTAATTCCAGATTTTAAATTAATATTTTGTATAAACTCTAGTGGATAATATTCTATGGTATTAAAATTTTAAAACTTTTTTTTTTCTTTAGCAATTTAATGTTATTAATTAATTTTTTGAAAATCATTCATAAATCATAAAATGTTTTTGTTATTTTTAGTAACTACAGCGGAACCTCAGTTTTACATTCTCGTTTCGCACATTATCTCACTTACTACATTATTTTCTGCTAGTTTGTAAGAATTGCCTATTCTGATTATATTAAATTAACCCAGATTTTACCTAACCCTTCTTTTAAACATTCCCGTTTTATGCATTTTTTTAACAGATCAAAATCGTTTTTTCTCTAGAAAGCTTGCACAAACTAAAAGAGGGAAAAAAATAGTTTATGAGCTGTTTTTTCTGACATTTTTCTATTGTATCTCATTGTCCTTTTATCTGTGAGAGGATTTCTCCCTTGAGTCGAATTCAGAAAGGTTCTGGGATGCACAAAGCCCAGGAAGAGTAGTTAAAAAAAAGTATTGGAGCTAAAAATTGTAAAATTTGTTAGAGAACTTTTTTTTAGCTTACTTAAACTAATTTACAATGAATCAGAAAATAATAAATTTATATTCAAAAATTATTTGTGTTTGTTAGAAATTAAATAATGTCAAAAGTACGATTTTTATAATAGTAAAAATAAATAAATTAATGTTTTCTTTTCCTTTGAAAATGTAGTTTTTAAATAAATCGTGTTCTACCTGATAGGCTAGATAACTTGTCTTCTGGGATATTCACTGTCCACTATTGTTGTATTAGTGATTATTTTTGATTATAATTGATTATTTTTGATTGAAATTTATGCTTTTTTGAATAAACAAATTTTAGAGGAATAAGCATTTTGTTCAAATTTTAGCACTGTGGGGAAACTCCTAGTGCAGAGGATGTAACAATAGTGCACCATTGCTGCAATGAAAGTGTCAAGCGTTTGTATTCATCTTTTAATTGAAATCTGAATATGAAAGTTTGTTACTAATGTATGTTGTTCAAACAATCTGAACTAAATTATAGTGTAGCTATTAACCTCAAAGTTGCTACATTGTTAGTCTAATTATTTCTCTCTATGCATATTACATAATTGTAGAATATTGACTAAGTATATTATTATTTTAACAGAATCCTGATGGTTCTTTAGCTCAAGGTGCCATGATACAATCAGCCCTCGCAAAAAATAGAAGGGAGCAAAGACTGCAACAACGAGATGCTGAAAAGAATTCTATTACTACTGAATTGAGCAAACAATGGATTGATCCATTACCACATGGTATGAAATTTTATTTAAAACTTATTTGAATAAATAAAAACGAGTTCTTTACTTTTTGATCTTATAGTAATCTTAAAACTATACTAATAAAATCATTTCATTCATAAAATTATTAAAGCCTGGTAAAAAAAAGTTACAGAATTTTCAAAACATTTTGTTACTTTTTCTTTTGCCTGATGTTTTTTTACATTTATTCCACAATATGCACTTCATTTTTTTTCTCTGATGGTTTGTAAATTATATTGAGAATAATTAATATAATATTTTGTGTTATTTCAGCTGAAGGCATAAAAAGTTCTGGATTGTCTACTGATGATTTTCCTGAATGGAAAAAGCATATAATAGCTGGCCCTAAAGTGTCTTATGGCAAAAAGACCCAATTGAGTTTATTAGAACAAAGACAAAGCCTTCCTATTTATAAATTAAAAGATGATCTTGTGAAGGTATATTTTAATTACGTTTTTTTTTATTATTTAAAACAGTAGCATTTTTCAATGTGTGTTAGTAGAAATCTTCCAGTACAACAGCAGAATTTGCAGATTACACAGTAATTGCTTATTATTTTTCATCTTAGATTATTTTTTTGTAAAAAAAAAAGTCTTAAAAATTGCATAGAGATAGAACAGAAAAGTCATTTTGAGACCACTAAACTTATTCAAGTACTATCTGTTATGTTTTAACTAAAAAAAAAAATTCCTAATCTTCAGAGGTATAAGCTAAAGGAAATTGACGATTTACCAAAATTCTAATTATTTCTTTAAATCAACTGAAATTTAGTAAGGTGAAGAATTAAAACATTACTAATTTCTGAAAATTCTGGTTGTTTGGTTATAGACTATATAGGGATTTATTTCCTTCTTTAAAAGTTTGTATAATATATATATGTATATATATATATATGTAATATAACCCAAATTTTTATCAAGATAATTTTTTTGTGCAAAACATCTATCTTATATTAAAAATGAATGTTAGATTAGGCATAATTTTTTCAATAATAACATTGGAGATTTTTGTTTATTTATTTATTTTTATTTCTGTTGCATGATATTTTTTAAGGGATCTTGGATACTTTCGTATCACTGATTTTAAATATACTATTAGTTTTGCTCTCTAAGCTGCAGCCTTTTTCATGACATTTTTAATCTATATTTTGTCAAAACTTATAAGTTTGAAAACGTTATATTTAACAAAAGGTCACATAATTATTGCTACAAACTTGCTTTGCCACTTTTTATGAACTGTTTCTTCATGTGCTTCTGTACAGGTTATAACAGGAAAGTGCTCCTTGCAGTGTACGACAACATTTCGAGGCATGGGTTCCTATGAAATTTTAGGCCTGTCGATGCCCCCTAGCTCTCTATGAAGTTTGTTGCATCATTTATGTGATCTCCTGTTGTACACAATACTTTTAAACTTGTACATTTCAGCAAAAAATGGACTGAAAATGTCCTTTTTTTAAACAAATCTGTAGTTTAAGGAGCAAAACTAATTTCAAATTTGAAATCCTCCCTCCTGCATATGGCGAGATCGAGTATTTGTATAAATGCAAACAAAAATATATTTACCAGTGTAATGTATTGGATTGTGTTGGGGTTGTAGACAAATTTAAATTTGTGAGGACATTGCTGCAGATCAAATATTGAAAGAAATTTGCCTTTGTGAAAGACTTTTTGATGAAACTAACCCTCATTTGTATTACATGGACAGGAAAACCTCCCACGGTTAGCGTGATGGGAAGGGGACTCTAACCCATGATCCATCTACCACTGAGGATATTTTACATCTACACTGTAGTTGGTGCGATCTGGGTGTGGAATCCGTATCGACCAGCCATCACTTTAATTCAAACCTGGTTCACCTCATTGAAAAGCAAATACTCTATCATGTGAGCCACCACATCTCTTAGGTTATGATTTAACTTTTTTTTGCATAAAAATATCTTTTTGAAAATGATCTAAAATTTTAATTCTACAATAAATAAATATTTATTTAGTCAGTTAGGGTACGTTGCGTTTTTTAAAGGTGCTTATTTTCGTTTTTCAAAAGCCCTTAAAATTATTTATTTTCGTTTTTAAAAGCCCTTAAAGGTGCTTTTTTTGTGGAATGTTTTTAAAAAGTCCTTTGTTTCCCTTTTCTGAAATGCAATATTTTTTCTTTACCGTGTCGTTTTTCACCATGAATTATACAAAAAGCAAGGTTTTAACATCATTTCATTCAATGTTTTCACATTTCATTCAACCACAATCCATTTTAGTGTACTGCCAGTCTGTAACGTATGAAAGGGCAATTAATTATACATGTTTGATGAAATACTTGCAGGCCCGCATACGCATATGTGTATACTGAGCTAGATTTGGTGGGAAGAATTCTTGCATGTGCAACTATGCTCATAATTTTGAATCAAAATAAATTTTTTTTTTACGTAATTAAATTAAGTAATTTAAAAAATAGACTCAACCACTCAATATGGAATATATTTAAAAATGTGCATAAATTGTTTTTGTGATAGCTAACATAATCAAGAAAAAGAGTTCTCTTTCAGAATTCGGTTATTTTATCCTCTAAAGTCTTAGATCCTCTAAAGTCTTAGAAAATTATTTTACTTTTTCTTAATGTATGTATATGAACTTTCAACAATATGAAGAGAAAATTTTATTAGTGCACATATCTTAATTATGATATTTTTTTTAAAAAATAGTGCTTTAAAGTATATTTTTAAATGCTTAAAAGGTGCTTACTTTTTGGTGAAAAATTTAGCTATGCAGCCTGGTCAGCTTTACTTTCAATTTATACCCTTAAAATATTTTTCACTCGTTTTTACATTGATTATACAAAACTCAGTAGATGTTTTTATTTGTCAAATTAAAGTTGATTACTGGAAAAAAAAAATTTTTTTAGCAAAAAATGGAGTTTTGTATTAAAAAATCGTATCTTATTTTCTAAAAAGAGGTTGAGCTTTAGTAAAAAATATTTAATAAGTACAGAGAAGTAATTAAGTCCAAAGAATTTTGAAGGATAAATATATGATAGCTTTAAGTATGCATAAAAATTAAATGTGTGTGCATTTATCACAAAAGTCTCATTGATTTATCAGTTCACTAACTAAATATTAGGTGTTTTATATTTTTTTTTCTACAGTAAATTCAGTATAACTTTTGCATTTTATTTCAAACTTGGTATTACGCTTTATTGGTTTATGTGTTAATTAATATATTAATGTGCTTTGCATTCCTTTTAATGTTAATGACTGTCTGCATATTACTTGTATTTTAATTTCATTCATTTAAAATTTCATAGGCTATTACAGAAAATCAAATTCTTATTGTCATTGGGGAAACTGGATCTGGAAAAACTACCCAGATGACTCAATATTTGGCAGAAGCTGGTTTTACGGCAAAGGGAAAGATTGGTTGCACTCAACCTAGAAGAGTTGCAACTTCGTCAGTTGCAAAGAGAGTTGCCGAGGAATTCGGTTGCCGATTAGGCCAAGAGGTACGTGTGTAGGAAGAAAATTCAAACATTTACTGATTATTTAGTCTTTTTAAGTTTATTAAAATTAATTATTCTGTTTGATTTTAATAAAGAGAATAGAATTGAAATGGCAAAAAAAAAACCTTAAAATGACATTTTAAATTTTATTATTTTTCTTCAATTTGGGAAATTTTCAAAAACTTTCATTAACCAGTAATGTTTTTCAATTAGACTGATGTAAAAAAAATTTAGTTTGTTGTGCTTGTAACTAGATTCTATCCTAATCTAATTTTAAAGCCCTTCAATTGACGTTTTTTAAACCTCTTTCCAAATACAAAACAGCATTTTATTTTTATAGGTAGGCTATTACATCCGTTTTGAAGATTGCACGAGTTCTGAAACAGTCATTAAATACATGACAGAAGGTATGCTTTTGAAAGAGTGTCTGAATGATCCGGACCTGAAAAGTTACTCAGTATTGATGCTGGATGAAGCTCATGAAAGAACAATCTATACAGATGTATTGTTTGGACTTATGAAGAAGGTAAGGCATTGATGACAACCAGTCTGATGTAAAATGTAAAATGACTTTTGGATAAGCAAATTTTAAAATAGTATATACTTTTTCCCTCGTTGGTCCTATTTATCTTTCTGATTTAAGAGAGAAAATGCAGTATTTTTCACTCTCAAAAAGACTAAATATTTTATTATTTAAACTAGGCTACTATTCTTTGTAAAACAATAGAGGTTCATTAAATTTAGTAAAAAGCAATGTAGGTAAACTTCTCTTATTCTATATGAAATATAATTTTATCTATTAGAATTCTTAATTCTTCTTTAAATGAAGTTTAAATATTAATTGCTAAAATAATTTTTTTAAAAAAGCATGAACGTGTGAAAAGAGTGAGGGAAAATATTTGCTTATTTCCATTTCTTGCAGAGCAGAAAAGAATAAAGTAAAGAAATGGAAAAAACCTATCTCCTTATTAAAAGGGAATTGGTGTCACGCACCAATTGCATTTTTGGCGCAGCCCCCTCAACCATTTTCCGCCTTTGGGGACATGTGTGAATTCGGCACAAACAATCTGTGCAAATTATGGACACAAATGTACACTCTTACGAAAGTTTGACTTTTTTTTAGTCTTATCTGTATGTTTGGAAATTGTTTCTCTCATCTAGTTAGAACACTTAAGAAATTCTTATATCATACCTCATTACTTAGCAACAAGAAAAATGAAATCTCGTTTATTTGGTTATGTTCTGAAAAGTGTGATTGTTTTGTTAGCATACTTATTGTAATATTACTTTTGTGGTTTTTGAGATATTGTTTGCTGCTGTTAATATTCTAAAAATGAGTAGTAATTTTTAAGAATTTAAATATGACCTTAAAATCTATGAAACCTTGTGGTTCAATGAAGATTATAATGCTATCAATAAATAATGATGGTGGCCTAATGATAACGCACCAAGATATTCTGATTCAGAAGTTAAAGAAATTAGATGAAGTTGGCAACTTAAGAAGAAGAAAATGTATTGTCCAAAGGAAACATGAAGAAAAGGTGATGCTCCCTAGGAATGTACAAAATGCGACATCTGGTTATGCGTTGACACTTGTTTTGAGATTTACCATACGCAATTAAACTATTCATTTTTCTTGTTCATATTGTAGCAAAAAGTATTCAGGTCCAGCAATCGTTACTGCCAGCAAGGCACTGCTCGTGAGAAGCAATTCAGCTTAGAGCAATGAGCAGTCAAAGGGTTAAATATATTGAAACTTATTGCAAGTAAATATTTTGAAGCTTATATTTCTAGGAATTTGTGGAAAACTATCTCTTTTACTTAATAAAATTCATGACTACAAATCCGCATAATTTTATCTTTACTTTTTTGTTATTTCTAAATTGTTCTTCATTAAATTGTGGTCATATATTAATTATATTGTGATTCATATTGGTCATGCAAGTTATGTTGCATCTTACATTATTTACTATTAGCAGTATTTTCTTTTTTTTTTCGTTCATTTTTTAAACTTATAGTGTATTTGAATTTTTCTTCTTTTTTTAGGCTGTGAAACAAAGGCCTGAACTCAAACTGATTGTTACATCTGCTACCTTGGATGCAGTAAAGTTTTCTCAGTATTTCTTTGAAGCGGTTGGTATAACTTTATGTATTTATATGTAATTTTTGTTTGGATAAAATTAAGAAAAATATGTACAAAAAACTATAAAAAACGATTATTTGAAGTAGTAGTGTTTAAAAGTAGAAGTGTTTTTCTAGTCTTAAACCACTGTAATTTGGATCACAGAAATTAATCTGTAATGGCCCGAAAACCAGCCACCTTAGTAAGCAATTGAACAAACAAAAACAAAAAAACAACAACACATTTAACAAAATGGTTACTATTCATCTATATTAGTAGCCAAAGAATGTAATTAAAATTTTTAATTAGTGATTGTCTAAAAATTAGATTTTTGAGTAGTAATTGTTGAAATATTATCTGAATCCTTTATTTGTATTATTTTTTTTTTATTATTGGTATTGGATATTTATTTATACTTGAAAATTTTATTTTAAAAACTAATTTATTTGAATAAATTTTTATCCCAGTTATCATACTTCATATTTAAAGACATTGTTCTAGAATGAGTTTATTGTATTTCCTCTCGAATAAACCATTTGTTGGTATTTCTTTAAAATATTTCAATATTTTTTCTTGTGCTATAAGCGTTAAATACTTTGTTTTCCTTATTTTTAGTTGTTTCAAAATTTTATAAGTTTTTTATATTTTTCTTCTATTTTAGCCAATATTCACAATACCTGGACGAACTTACCCTGTTGAAATTTTATACGCTAAAGAACCAGAAAAGGATTATTTAGATGCTTCTTTAACCACAGTTATGCAGATTCATCTTTCTGAACCTGCAGGCAAGTTTTATCTGTTGTATTTTTTCTTATNTGTATTTTTTTTTTATTGGTATTGGATATTTATTTATACATGAAAATTTTATTTTAAAAACTAATTTATTTGAATTAATTTTTATCCCAGTTATCATACTTCATATTTAAAGACATTTTTCTAGAATAAGTTTATTGTATTTCCTCTGGAATAAACCATTTGTTGGTATTTCTTTGAAAGATTTCAATATTTTTTCTTGTGCTATAAGCGTTAAATAGTTTGTTTTCCTTATTTTTAGTTGTTTCAAAATTTTATAAGTTTTTTATATTTTTCTTCTATTTTAGCCAATATTCACAATACCTGGACGAACTTACCCTGTTGAAATTTTATACGCTAAAGAACCAGAAAAGGATTATTTAGATGCTTCTTTAACCACAGTTATGCAGATTCATCTTTCTGAACCTGCAGGCAAGTTTTATCTGTTGTATTTTTTTTTTATTTTGACTGATATATTTTATTTCTCACACGAAAATCTACTTTAAAAAGTTGTACTTTAAAGAAAAATCTTGTGTAGGAAATGTTAATACTTGAACAAAATATTTTTAAAAAAAAAGTTATAAGGGACAATTTAAATCATTTCTCTTTTCTTTAAATTTAAAATGGTAAAATAAATGTATGCTTGTATTTGTATTGTTGGATTTTAGCACCGATTAATTTTAAAGTGCTTTTGCTCTTTTTTTTATGTTTAATTTTAAAAAAGCATGATTTTTATAAAATTTTCTGTGTTAATAGAATTTAAATGTTTTTTTTCAAAAATGGTACTTTTTGTCTATAAAAACTCATTGTCTCTTTAATAAAATTAGTGATTTCTTTGTGAAAATTACTGTCGTACAGTGCGCACAGAAAAATAAATGAATGGACTACCTTGAATAACTTTTGAATTAATGATTGGATCTTTGCATTTCAGGACTCAATCTTAAAGGTTTGAGAGGTTAATCTCAAGTACGATATTTAATTGGTGCATACGTTATTTTAAGCTATTATTATTAATGAAATTTTAAATGTACATTTTTTTCAAAATTTGACTTGTTCAACCGATTTTGCTCAAATTTTGTGATTCTCCATTAAAAATTACTTACTTAAAAATTATATAAAAAAATGCATACCATACAATTCAAAACTTTTTTGACAGTTATTAAATAAAATAATATTCAATAATATATATTTACTAAAATTAATTTTTTGCATTACAAATTTTATATTGCGTACAAAACTTTTTCACTTCTTTTAAAATATTCTCGAGATATGGTGAAATATGCAAAAAGTAAAATTAATGTTAAGAGTCACTGCTCTTGACCAAACTATTTAGACCATATTTCCCGAGTGGGTGCCACTCCATATTTTGGGGAGTCAGAAATCCGAATCCGTTAAAAAAAAAGGTATGTTTGTTTAGCGAAAGTACATTTTTGTGTCTGATTTTGTAACTTAAAATATGGTCTGCTTAAAATAATTAGCATGTGTGAAGTCATCCCCTCGAACCAGTAAAATTAATCCTAGAAAGTGAAAATCCAATCTTAGATCAAAAGTTATTCAGGGTGGTCCATTTTTTTTTTTTTTTTTTTTTTTNTTTTTTTTTTTTTTTTTTTTTTTTTTTTTTTTTTTTTTTGCTCTCTGTTCACATATATAAAAATAAAAATATAATATTCTCCTGTCATTTGTGGTGCAACCATTGTACCTTTTATTAAGTAGATTTTGATATAATATTAATTAATGCTTTTACTTATGGTCCTTTGGTAAAATAAATAAGGTATGGTATTTTTTCAAATAATATTGCCAAATCCAAATGAAGATAAGGTATATTTTCGCTATATATGAATAAAACAAAACAACATGAATTGCCAAAAGAATTTTTAAGGTTGATAAAGTGTATATTACTTACAAATACGCACTTTTTCTTTTCTAGGTGATATATTGGTTTTTCTCACTGGTCAAGAAGAAATTGACACAGCTTGTGAAGTTTTGTACGAAAGAATGAAATCTTTAGGGCCAAAAGCACCTGAACTTTTAATACTTCCCATTTATTCAGCATTGCCTGGTGAAATGCAGACAAGAATTTTTGAACCCACTCCTATTGGATTGAGAAAGGTCTCTATTTTTTAACTTGTAATGTTCTTTCACTTAAAATACTTAATAATTTATGATTTGTATTGTATTCTCAATCTTCTCATTGTCGTTTGATCATCATTGAAAAGACCTAAAGATTTTTTTAATTTTTATATCTAGTTTTGAGTTTTTAAACTTTTCTATTCCCTGAAAGTTACCGTATTCATTTTCCAAAATGGAATCTTATTTAATTATACTCATCCAATTTATTTACAAATGAACAAAACCTTAAAGTATATAAATAGGTGTCAGAACAAAAACTATATTTTTCTTAGAAAGCTCTGCATCCTATTTTTATTTGTTTGTCAACCTATTTATGATTCTTGGTTGTCTTGTTTTGTTAATTATTTTATTTTGTCATAATTATTTTGTGAGATATTTTAGATGTCAATATCATGTGATATTGGTTTAACAAAATAAAAGCATTGAAACAAAAATATTTTTATAAATTAAATTCCAGATGAAATAGCTTATAATCTTAAATGCTATGTTTTGGGTTTGTTTCCAATATTTTTTGATACACTATAAGTTGAAAATTTAATTTTATGCAAGGTTGCTTAAAAGAAGGAAGCAGATATTTTAAAGCATTATGCAGAAAGCAGAATGTATTTATAGTTATGAATATATTATGCAGATGAATTCACCTTTCAGTTAAGAAACTTGTACTAGGAATTTAATTCAAATTAGTATTTTTTCATTAAGTATTATTGCAAAAAAATTAGTTAAGATAGAAAGTTATTCCTTACTGAATTCAGCATTGTAAAATTTAATTAATGCTTGATCACAAATGCTAATTGCTTTTTCCTGTTTATAAAAATTTCTTTCTTAAAATTTCTTTCAATCTTATGTAGATTGGAAGCTTTATTCTTAATGACTGGAGTGTTTACCTAATATATTGATAATTTCAGGTTGTAATAGCTACGAATATTGCTGAAACATCCCTTACAATTGATGGAATTTATTTTGTAGTTGACCCAGGTTTTGTAAAGCAGAAATCATTTGACTCAAAAACTGGGATGGAGTCATTAGTTATTATACCCATATCCCAGGTATGTCTTTTTTTCTTTTTTTTCTTCTTTTTTTTTATATTGGAATAATTTTAACAGATTTTATGCACTGACATACTCTTCATCTACTACAAAATTTCAGTTTTTATTTCAGTTTCACTTCTCTACCACTGACATTTTTTATGTACTTGTTTTTTATGAAACTCATGTTCAAGGGTATGAATCATTATAAGTGAAATTAATCACTTCTTTTATTGATGTAGCATTTTAACATTTTTACAACTTCTTATTTCGAAATATGATACCTGTTTTATTTAGATATCCATTTTTGTATTATCTTTGAGTCTCAGCTTGTTTGTAGATTTTTAATTGTTATGGCTCGTTCTATTTAAAATAAAAAATTTTCTAATTAAATTTTAGAATAGAAATGTTTCTTATTAAAGAATTTATTGTCATAATAGTAATGATAAGTTTCATTATTGGTTATTGAAATTTTAGTGTTAATAATTTGGTTTTTATAATAATATTAGGTCTTCTAATGCTGTATTATAAACTTATTTCGAATTTATGAGTAAAAGAGCCATTAACACATTTTAAATATTCCAATTATAATAATTCTTTGCTAGAAATTAATTTCCATTTAAGATTATCTGAGTGCAATTAGTAAAGTAAATGCCGATTGAGGAAATAAAGTTTTGAGAATAACTAAGTTCAATATATTTTTTCTGATTATTACTAAATGTTTACATAAACTAAACTATTTTCGATTTTATTTTCCTCAATAGATTCAATTCATTCTTACTATCAATTTTCCTTTTTTCTGGAAAATTTCAGAAAATTTTATTTTTGGCACTTGCATAAGAGAAAGAGATTACTGTTGCAATTGAAAAGTGTTTTGACAGTTGTTTTCCTTCTATTTCTAATGCTATGAACGCTAAAATAAAATGTCAAAAAACTGATAAAACAAAATTTATTTTTTAAAAAAATTTCCTTGCACTATGTAGCTTTACATACAAAGATCCAAATGTATAATTATTACTATTTTGAATTTTTGGTCACTATTTTGAATATGAAAACGCCATTCGTTTTACATTATTCAAAATTTCATGAATTTTGACAATTGTCAAAAACAATGCCAAAAGTTTTTTTTTTTTACACATGATGGTTAAAACAAGATAGAACTGTCGATTGTCAGTTAAAGTGCTTAAAAATATTTTTTGAGAACTTGAAAAGTGCTTATTTTTTGTTGAGTCATTTGGCTACGCACCCTGAGTTAGGCTAATTTTAAAATTTCTATAAAAGCTGACATTCTGCTAATAGTTTTTATAAGGGTTTCAGAAAGTGTCTTAAATATGCTAAGTCTATGACGCTGATTTTTTTTCTTCCTTCAACTGTTTTTAAAAATTCCTAATTTCATGAAATTTCATTATAATCCTCATTTTTTTCATGTAAATTTTGTTAAAATAAAGCAAAAAAAAATTTTGGTTTAAAATTTATGTGTTTTAATGTTTTATTAAAAAACGACATTTTATAAATAATTTTATAGGCTCAAGCTAAGCAAAGAGCAGGCCGTGCAGGAAGGACGGGACCAGGAAAATGTTATCGTCTCTACACTGAGAGGTCATACAGAGATGAAATGCTGACCACTCCAGTACCGGAGATCCAAAGGACAAATCTTGCATACACTATACTGCAGCTAAAAGCAATGGGGATTAATGATTTGCTCTCATTTGAATTTATGGATGCTCCTCCTCAAGTGGTACATGCATTTATCACATTATTGATTTTTAGAAAATTTTCATATCGAAGTCTTGATTACTTTGCATTTTATATCATTTCTATGGGTTGAAATTCATCTATAGAATTACAAAAAGAAAAGATCTCAACAAAAAAAATTGATCTCTTCTTCTTACCTGTTTCTTTATGTTCTAAACTTTATTTCTTGGAGGATGTTAAAAAAAGCATTGATCTCTTAAATCACAAGTATTTGATAATTTCCTAGCATTTCTTAAGTCACTATTGAGAAAAACATAGAGTTTGGAAGTTTAAAGAACAAATTCGTAAAGAGTGCTTTAGAATAAAAAAACTATTTCATGTAAACATGAATTAAAACTTTTTAATATCTCCTCATATTTTACCAAGCCAATTTTCTATTCAAAATCATTTTGAATATTGGTGAAAATTAAGTTCTCCAGTTAAGTTTGTCTTCTAAAAGTAGCAAAGTAGTGATTACATTTCAAAAGTAGTTTGTAGTCGCTTCATTTTTTTAAAAAAAGTAGTTCTAGTTAACTACAACTGTAATAAAATAGTTGTAGTTAACTAGAAAAAAAATGTAGTTTTTACGACCACTGCGCTATGCTAATAATATGTTTTATTATTATTATTAAATATGTGGGAAGTGAAGGGAAATCCAAACAATTTATGGGCGATCTTTAGTTTATTGTCTACTTCTGATGCATTATTTGAAAAATTAAAGTACGATTGTACAAATTTTTTTAAGTAAATGTAATTAAGTAATCTGTATAATATTCATTGTCATTGTAGTCTTAATGAAATATATCAATAGAAACACAGTTATGTATTACCTGTTTTTGTTTGTTTTTTTAATTTAAAAAAAACGTTTTAATTAACCTATATTTGTAATTTCTCTAAAAGTTCCCATCAATTTATTTTAATTTCCGGAAAATATTAACTTAGAATTTTTTATTTTATTTGCAGTCTCTGATTATGGCTTTACAGCAGTTGTATTCTCTCAGTGTTCTGGATAGTGAAGGGCTTTTGACTAGACTTGGACGACGGGTAAATTAATACTTTTCATTATTGAAACAATGTTTAATGCAACTGAATTGACAAGTTAAAATTGCATTTTTTTTTCGAACTGTGCCTACTTTTTACTGTACTTTAATTCAATCATGTTATAAATGCANAAATCATGCATGTGATTCTTATTAATATATTCATGCAATTTTAAAATTAATCACGGGAATTTATAATCACATGGTTTACAAGTTTAAAAATCGCACTTTTTTGTCAAATTTTCGTGTATATATATATATTCTAGGATTTCCTCTTTTTTACTTTCTGACTACTCTCATCCCTGAATGTAGAGAAGAGGTAGACTTTTGACATTCTTACTATTAAATGCTAATGTCAATGTAAACATTCAATTATTAGAAATAATTAAAAACTAATTTTGGCATTTATTATGAAAAAATAATTCTAACTTCAACAGAAGCATTATTTTTGTTTATAACTTTAGCCAATAGACAACATGACCTCAAAAGTAACCATCTGATGCATTGATTTAATGCCGTGATAAAAGGAAGAAAATTTCATCACATTAAAATAAATTTATTTAAAAAAAATTTTAGTTCTATTTTCAGAATATGAATTTATAAAACAATTCAAGTAGTCATTCTAAAAGATTTTTTAAAGATTTTAGTTATTAAAAAATAATTTATTTAGTACTTTTGCTGTATGTTTTACTTTTAATGTCTTTAAAAAAATGGTTTGCTGTTTTAAAATTGGTTCAAATAAAATTTTTCACAAGAATGGGGGTATGGCCAACCCTTCCAAGGTTAACAATTGGAACATTTTGTAATTAATTAAATGGTTGAATTTTTTTTCTTTTTAATTGTTTGTGTTGAAAAAATATATTGCAGAGGAAAGTGTTATTCTATTTAAATGTTTTCTTTATATTGTAAATATGACTTTAATTGTTAAAGTTATGTGTGAAAAATGTTTCGCGGAGCAGCACTCTCCATTCAATTTAGATTTGTACTGCTTTTTAACTATTTGTTATGATTATGAACACAAGCTTTAGGAAAAATTTCAGTTTTGTTTCATTTGTATTTAGATGGCAGAATTTCCAATGGAACCAAACTTATCAAAGATGCTTATAATGTCAGTGCAATTGGGTTGCAGTGAAGAAATTCTTACTATTGTATCTATGTTGTCAGTTCAAGGCGTATTTTATCGGCCAAAGGTATTCATACATTTTTTAAATTTTTTATAGGCGTTTGAAATTTTTTTTCTTAACTGTGTTCTTCGTAACATTTATTAGTAATTAATTTAACTTTACTTACTGTAGAATTCTAATCAATATCAATGTTATAATTAGATATGCATTTATTGTTGCACAGCTGCTCCGCTTTCTGCAAACGAGTTTTTAAAGTTGTTGAGAATTAATTGTACAGTAAAATTTGCAGAATTTTGTTAAACTTAAAAAACACTTTAAAATCTTCGCCATAATATAATTGGAGAAGTATAAAATTTTGTAGTCTTGGTTAAAATTACTTTTAATTAAATATACTAAACTGAAAGTTAAATATTAAAATATTTTGCTACCACTGAAAAAAATTAACAAGGCGAAGTTGGCATTTCTGATTACAAATCAGAGAAGCTCATAAATTTGTTTTTTTTTTTTCAGTGGGCTACAAAAACTGAAACTTGCAATTATGGCAAACATTAATGTAACTTTGTAATTGTAAAAATTAATGAAATATATAGATTACAATGCAAATTAGTATGATAAATTTATAGTTTTACAAAAAAAAATAATAATCACTATTATTCCAAAGATAAACTTTGTTATTAAAATAGTGTCAAATTAATGTGATGGTTGTCATTTTAATTTCAAAATTATAATTTTTGTTTCATCTAAAGTTTTTGTAATTTTCTTTCTTTGCTAGATTATTTGTACTTTTACACAGAACCCCTTACCATGAACCAAAATTTGCGTAACAAAAATGCTCTCCAATGCTCAGAGAAAGACTCTGAGCTAGATCAGTTACTTTTAGTTACAGAGTTAAAGGTTTTAATTACAGAATTAAAATTTTAGTTACTGAGTTTTTAGTTTAAGAGATTTTTTTTCCTGTTATGTTTTTTTCTTTTCTTTCTTTTAATATATTTATTAATGTAAGGAAATAAAGGGGCCATGTTAATAAACTTTGGAGCTGATTTAATTACTGTAAAAAAATTTCTGCTACAGACAAGTACAATGAAACCTCTAGGAGAGACCACCTCTGTGTAGTGACCTCCTCTATTTGCGACCACTTTTGGGAGGCACTGAATTTTTTCCATAGACTATGCTGAAGAAAACCTTTGGGAAAAACCTTCAAAACCTCTCGCAGCGACCGGGCAGACCTCCGCACCAAATGAGGAAAAGGTCAAATAAAGAAACACCAAAAAATTTAAAAATAAAAAATTTTAACAAAGCAAATGAGTATAGATTCAAATGTGTTCCAAATATTTGTTAAGAGCTTTTATTTAGAGAGCTTTTTTCGACCAATGAACGAGACAGTCAACCTTATGTTACCGTCAGAGTGCACTAAACACTGTGCTATCAATTATTTCGTTACAACAGTTAAATTAGGAGAAAAAAAAAGCCATTTTAGAATATATAAAACATTTCAAGCAAACAAACCACCCATTAGTAAGCAAATTAATTTTTTATATAAAATTAAATACGAACTTGAAGAAAAAACATAATTTTTGTTGAAAGTTATGTTTATATATTTAAAATAGGTCTATCATTCATAATTGGTTAATTTCTTTTTTTTAAAAAATTATATCTGTGGGGGTTCATTTTTAATTTTATTCATTAAACCGGTTTTCATGAAGCCAACACAAGTTGCGTTTCTGTACCCTGAGAATGACACTGGGTAAAATTGAAGTCGATGGAAGTAACCCCTAAGTATGATCAACCTCTATTAGCGACCATTTTACTGTGGGATAGAGATTGATCGCTCCCGAGAAATTTCACTGTATGCAATTTTTTTTTAATTATTTTTTTTCCCTTCTGTTAGGACAAACAAGCTTTAGCTGATCAGAAAAAAGCCAGATTTCATCAGCCTCAAGGAGATCACTTAACTTTGCTGGCAGTGTACAATTCTTGGAGCAACAACAAATTTTCCAAAGCATGGTGTTATGAAAATTTCATACAATTTAGAACACTACAAAAGGCTCAAGATATTCGCAAACAGCTGTTGGGGATCATGGATAGGTTGGTAATATTTTCTAAATTAGTGAAACAAAATCATAGCGGAATTTACTTTATTTATAACCCGAGGCATTTGGTTTCAAATATGAAAATAAAAAATTTAACGGAACGAATAAGTAGATTAAAATGTATTCAAAATATTTGTGTGAAGCTCTTATTTAGAGAGCTTTTTTGACAATACAACCTTACGTTGCAGTCAGATTGCTTTAAAGATGATGCTATCAATGATTTACTTCTGAAGTTAAACTAGAAAAAAAAGTTTGTTTAGAAGAAACAAGCCTCTCAAACAAACAAACCTCTTCTCATTTTTAAAGCTAACTAATTTTTATGATTTAAAATTAAAAGCAAACTTAAAACAAAAAATGTAATTGTTTATTTATTTAAAATAGCTTTATCATTCATAATTGCTAAATTTGTTTTTGCACATAATTATATCAGTTCAGATCACTTTTATAGGCGCTAAATTTTATTCATTGATCCGTTTTTTCATGACGACAACAGAAGTGGCATTATCGCACGTAGAAAATGACACTGACTAAAATTAAAATCGTTTGTGAAAAATCATGTACCTTTGATAACAATTTTGAAGTTAATGGAGGTAAGAACCAACAACTTCCATTAACAACCCATTTACCGTGGAACGGGTCGTTCCCGAGAGGTTATACTGTAGTTACAAGAGTTAATCAATGCCCGCAAAAGGTTTTTTAATATAGATTTTGTGTTCTCAAAGTTTTTCATTTTATCTTACTTTGCTTGTAATAGTTTCCTTCCTTAATTATTCTAAAATATTAATTTTAGGCATAAATTTGATGTTCTGTCCTGTGGTAAGAAAACAGCTCAAATTCAGAAAGCTATCTGCAGTGGATTTTTTAGAAATGTTGCCAAGAAAGATCACCAGGATGGTTACAGGACTCTTGTTGATGGTCAAGTTGTTTACATCCATCCATCCAGTGCCTTATTCAACCGAGAACCTGAATGGTAAGAACTACATGTGCATATTTCAATTTTATGTCTGTGACTGTTGGAAAAGGGGGAGGGGGAAACAAATATTCTAATTGTTAAATTTTGGAGAAAGTTAAAAAATTCAAATCATAGTATCTGATTTTACAGTAACAAATATAGTTTAGTTTTATTTTGATGAATTTTAAATATATAAATGTATTTGAGTCAATTCTGAAGTAGCCTCAAATGTGCTTTGCTGCTTATCTGGTTTTCTGCTACTACTAGTAATTATGTTTCTGCTTTCATATTTATTGAAATTTACTTCTAAGTCACATACAGCTTATTACTTTTTTAAATACATATTTATTTTCAAATAAGTTGAAACTTTTTTTAGCAGTGCAAATATATTTTAAAGATAGGAAAATGGTAAAAAAAATGAATAAATTAATAGAAAAACAAAAGTTATTAAAAGCAAAAATTAAAAAAAGCTCATACCTTTTGCTGTTTGAATTTGAACTACTGCTATTACCACTTAACGCAGATTGAATCTAGCTGAAACAAAAAGTAGTGCTAGTGCATCTTTTCTCTATCTCTTGTGAGAAGACTTATGACAGTTAGGTAGTAAATTTAAGCTTGGTTAGGAACTTAAATCTGTTTTGAACTTGAACTAATACCAGCTTTTTATTTTATGAAATTGACTTGTTCTGAAAAAGATTAAATAGAAATATTCATAATTTTCATATTTATAGGAATTTACTTTTTTTCTTCTTCCAAAGTATATTGTTTTGACCGTTTGTAAACATTTTATATTAAAATTATTATTCTTTTTTATTTTAAAAAATCATTATTAAAAAATATCGAATAAAAAAACGTTACAGTGTCTTCCTTTGAGATATGATTGAAAAGTAGAATGTTGAATGGGAACAATATAAAATAAAAAAAAAATTTTTATCAAAAGTCCAGAAAGGTTTTAGAGCTGCAAGAAGCTCCTTCCACATCATAAAAGCACAGCAATATTGGTAAAAACAGGGAAGATACAGGACAAATGATGTAAGCAAAAGAAGAACAGTCAGTTTTCTGTTGCTAAAACTGCATTTTGCATCCATGCAAAGCAGGTCCTGATTTTCAATACATTATATGCATGGTTGTACATTATATGCATGGCATTATATGCATACTTGCTTAAACAAAAGTTGTACTCTTGCTGTATTTGATTAAATTTTCATCCCTCCCCCAACATTTTGAAATGCTAGCCAAAGTTAAATTGAGATTATTATTTATTTCAAAAAAAAATTTTCTTTATTAGGATAGAACAAAAGATAAATAATGGTGGAATAAAAAAATGAGTAGAGATATGAAGAGCTTTAGAGAAAATTAGTGGTTTATTATTCAATGATTGGTGTAAAAAGATGTACAAACGTAGCTGTTATTTTTATTTTGTTTGCTGTGAAAAAATTAATGTTTTGGAAAAAATAATTAAATCATTGTTTTAATGTATGAGCCATTGTTTTGGTGAGGTACATTTTGGAGGCAGTGAGTGAGCTGTAAATTTCTGAAAATTCTGGTAAACAACGCTAGAACTTGTTAATTGGTCAAAAAAATAAGTCTCGAAATTTTTTTATTACAGTGGCACCCATGTATATGCGATTTTTAGCATTGTCTTCACCATTTTGTTTCCTAAATATGATTAAGTTAGATGTCTATTTTTAAGATAAAAGAGATTTCACTGTAAAGAAGAAGAAAAAAACATTTTAAAATGTTTAAATTGTTATTTTGTTGTATTTTTGGATGTAATATCATAATTTATAGTTTAAAATATTTCCAATTACAAAACATTTTTATTTTTCACACAGGGTTATTTATCACGAAGTAGTTCAGACTACTAAGGAATACATGAGAGACGTAACAGCTGTCGATCCGAAATGGGTGGTCGATTTTGCACCGGCATTCTACAAATTTGCTGACCCGACTAAACTGAGTGCACAAAAGAAACAACTCAGGTTGGAACCCTTGTACAACAAATATGAAGAACCTAATGCTTGGAGGATATCTAGAACCAAAAGAAGAAGAAACTAAAAATATTCACTTTTACCTTTTGTATTTGTAAATTGTAAATAGGCAACAATTATCATTTTTATACTAATTTAATTAAAGCAATGTTTAAAAACATGTCTTTATTTCATTTCTTTACTAAACTCCACAATATGTGGAATCTTCAATTTTAGTCTTAAATAAATAATATGGGGGGGAATAGTTAATATTTGGGATTGATTTAAGGGCTATTGCCCATCCTACAAGAATTTTCTGGTTACGTCTGTTTGCCTCGACCAGACTGTGCAGGGATCAGGGAAGTGGCCTTGCATCAGAAAGGTTCTGCGTTCGAATCCCGGACGAGGCATGGGTGTTCTTTCATTCTCTGTGTTATCTGTCTTGACTGTGGGAGCAACGTTGGCCCACCTATTATGGTGCCCCTGAAAAAGTGGTCAACAAATCTGCCCTACATTGGCGAATGTCAACCCAGGTGGGTATCGGAAAGAAAAAAAAACTTGTATGTTTGCAAAAGAAAGAGCCTGTTAAGTTGTAGAATAACATTCTAACATCAAAAATTTAAAGCGCAGAGAAAGATTAAAATTAAAGTTTTATCGCTAATGCTAGGTCATGTGAAAAAGCTACAAAGCGGCTAAGGGGCTTTTTGCCATGCAGTATGTAGCATTCTTCTGTTGTCTTATAAGCTTAAGTTTTATAATGAATTTATCGTTTTCTAGTAGTGTTTTTATAATTAGATTTAAGAAATTCTCTAATTGTTAAGTTAGTTGTTTTAGTTTAATCTGATAAAATGCTCAAATGTTTTTCTTTTTTGATGTCTTGTTTTAATCTATTTTTTTTTTGGGGGGGGGGGATCTAGAATAATGATTCAAGTAAAATATTTTATGTTTATTTTTTCTTGTTAAGTCAATTTTTAAGTTGAATCACTTCTCAAAGTCAAAACCTGTCCTTACTCTATGACATACAGGAGTGATTGTTTTCTGGTTGTATCTCGGAATTTCGGGGATTTTGTATAAAAGTCTTCTGCATATCAAAATTAAGGGCAGGAATTCTGCGTTTTCGGACTTCCACTAATCAAACTTAGAATCCGCAATCTAAAATTTAAATTTTGGAAAAACTTTCGCTAAAACCCGTAAACGTTTACATACATGTGATTTTGGCCGTTGAGCCGATTTTCACCATTTTGAATAATTGGAAATGAACCGGAATCCGCTTACATCGCTACTCTTATTCACGTGATTAAAAAATTTAATATCGTGATTTGCGCCTACGCGTTTTTATAATCAGTTTCCCGTTTTATATTCACTCATTTTTAAAATACAATATTGCTATTTGTGTTCGCATGTTTGTAATATCAAACATCGATTTCGTATTTATACATAATTTAAAAGCTACTCATTGCGACTCATATTCACGCAATCTGAAAATCATGCATCGCGATTCATATTCACTTGTTTAAAAAAAAATATCGTGATTCATATTCACGAATTTTTAAAATCCATTATCGCGATTCACATTCTTTCTACTTTAAAATCCATTGCAGCGATTTCTGTTCATACGACATTAAGATTCAATGTCACGATTTATATTCATGTGATTTTAAAATCCAATATCGCTATTTATTATTCATATTCACGCAATTTTTAAAAATCCAATATCATGATTCTGAGATTTTTCTTAACTTATTTACTATAAAGGTGTGATATTCTTTATTTATAGGTAATTTAATTATTAATCTTATTGCAAGAAATAATGTTAAATATGTAGCATGTATGTTATATAAATTAATATCCTGATATATATTTTTAGCAAATAAAATTTTCAGTTTTTTTTTTAATTTGTGTCACAATCACCCCTGAACATGACCCTTTTTTACAATAGTTTAATCTTGTGACCATAGTTACAAACTCTTGACCAGTGGTCTCTAAAGATGTCCCGTGAAGCCCTAGAGTTTCATGGTAGGATCACAGGGATTCCGATACTATGGACTTTTCTCTCAGTAAATATATTGTAATTTTTTAAGATTATTTATTATGATTCATTTTACCTCTGGTTATTTATTGTTAATTTGGTTAATTTTCATTTGAGGTAAATGACAGTGAAGAAGGATATTGCTAAATTTAAGTAAATAATTTTTAGTAAGTAAATAATTATTAAACTAAGTAAAATTTATTTGGTAATTTCTTATGATTATTTTTTTCAATTTACCCCAGGTTATTTATTATCAATTTGTATAATTTTTCTTTTGAGTGGAATATCAGTGAAGAAGAAAATTGCGAGACTAAGTAAATAAATAAAAAAAAAATTTAATAAAAGTATAAAAAGGATATGCCTGTATTGTATTAAAAAAATTACATAAATATTTTCCATCGAACTTTTCAATTCATAATAAATTAATAAAATTCAACAGTAAAGAAACACGTTTATTACAATTCTTATTCTTCACTCACCAGAAACAAATTCGGAACCAGAAAGCAAAAATATTCAGAACCGTCTGACGTAAAACCAAATTTCAAGACATATTGATAAATGAAAAAAAATCTCATGCTTCACATGAAATGTTTTTTTTATTTTTTAAACCTGGTGGACTATCGGTAATTTAAAGGGAGGATCGTTTCCACACTAAGAAATCGGTTTTTTAGACTATAAGGAAATGCTCGCTGTCAGCAACCGCACAAAATGAGAATAGCGGAGATCTCGAATGAGCTAGGTAAACAATACGTTGGCGAGCGAGATTATGCAACAAAAAAAAAAAAATCTAGTAATATGTTTTGTTTGAAATGCTATGTTTTGTCCCACCGAGAAAATTATTTTAAAAAAAAACTCTTTATTATGCTTCTCGATACAGCACAATCAGACGACAACTCCATTTGTAAGTTTAAATTTTAGTGTCAAAATCACCTGGATATGATNAAAAAAAAAAAAAAAAAACCTGCTTTTCAGAGAAAAATGTAGTGAAATGTTTTGTCCCACCGAGAAAAAATCATGATTAAAAAAAAAAGTCTTAACTATGCTTCTCGATACAGCACAATCAGACGACAACTCCATTTGTAAGTTTAAATTTTAGTGTCAAAATCACCTGGATATGATCTACCATACAGTAATAAAATTAATCATTCGTTAACTGCAATTAAATGTCTAAATATTCATCTATGAAGTACACATCGTGGAGGCCCACAGAGAAGAACCAAGAGGGGCAAGTCATCATAGCCATTTGTCAGCTTTATAAATGTAATGTTTAAGTTCGTTTTGAATGTTTAAATGGGTATTTTTAAAATCTTATTTTGGAAGAGGATATTTTTTCAATAAAATTTTTAAGTTTTCAACGAATAACTGTGCAATCACATAGAATAACAGATTAGGAACATATTTATAACAAATGGTTTAGTTGGACGATAGCAGGAATTGTTTTGCGTAGGGGGCTATTTTTAAGAATCAATTTATAACTTCACAATGACAAGAAATAACAAATAAGAGAAGCATATTTATGATCAGTTATTTAGTTGGAACGAAATTATAAGTTTTATTACCCATTGGCAAAATGGGTGTTGTTTTGGGTTGGATGGCGTGCGCGCCTTATTTGGACGTCATCACACTTTTCAACTGTGTTCAGGAGTAAAAGTAAACAGTGCGCATGCGACCGCTGCTGTTTGATAATTTTTTTTAGAATTCTTTTTTGAGAAATCCCATAAATACTTCTTGATTTGTGAATAGAAGAGAATTTCATCATTTCAACGATATTTTTGTTTTTATTGTTAAAATTAATAATCAGAAATCAAACTGGTTCGTTTTCAATATTAATTCAGGTGAATATCACAAATAGAGAGGGTCCCAAACTGATTGTCGCGGTCTCAAAGGTTAGAGTTGAAGCAAGAAAATTAAGCAAGGTTTCACCAATGAGTTACCCGTGATCGCCTTCCCTCGATCGCAATTTTTTTTTTATTTATTTACTTCTGTAGATACTTTTTTACTATCTTCTGAAAGTTGTTATGTAACTAAAAAATTAATTAAAGAAAAAAAAAACGCGTATTTTTGTTGACTGCTGAAATAAAATGTTGTTTGAAGTTGGGCTGATGGACCTTCAGATTTTTTTAAAAAAATTTTTTTATTGTTATTTACGATTTCCAATCAGGGCCGGATTAACCTATAGGCACACTAGGCACGTGCCTACGAAAAAATTCGGAGAAAAAAATTTTTGACAAAAATAATTTAGCTTTAAAAACAACAAGTGTATTTTGCACAAAATTATGAAGATACAAATAAAAATATAATATTTTTCGGTAATAAATTATTTTGCAGAATCTTATGATATAATATATTACTTTCTTGCGATTTTTGGATTCAACGAAATCTTGTACTAAATGTAAATTAATCTTGTATGCAAAATGTCGTATTCAAATTAAAATCCATATTATGTAAAATGTAATAAATATAAAAGAAAAATATGCAAGAAAATTTTAGCATATATTTTGAAAAGAGGGAAGGAGGGGAGGGCCCAAAAACGGCTGTGCCTAGGGCCTACGAAAGGTATAATCCGGCTCTGTTNTTTCAACGAATAACTGTGCAATCACATAGAATAACAGATTAGGAACATATTTATAACAAATGGTTTAGTTGGACGATAGCAGGAATTGTTTTGCGTAGGGGGCTATTTTTAAGAATCAATTTATAACTTCACAATGACAAGAAATAACAAATAAGAGAAGCATATTTATGATCAGTTATTTAGTTGGAACGAAATTATAAGTTTTATTACCCATTGGCAAAATGGGTGTTGTTTTGGGTTGGATGGCGTGCGCGCCTTATTTGGACGTCATCACACTTTTCAACTGTGTTCAGGAGTAAAAGTAAACAGTGCGCATGCGACCGCTGCTGTTTGATAATTTTTTTAGAATTCTTTTTTTAGAAATCCCATAAATACTTCTTGAGTTGTGAATAGAAGAGAATTTCATCATTTGAACGATATTTTTGTTTTTATTGTCTTAATTAATAATCAGAAATCAAACTGGTTCGTTTTCAATATTAATTCAGGTGAATATCACAAAGGGGGTCCCAAACTGATTGTCGCGGTCTCGTTTGAGTTGAAGCAAGAAAATTAAGCAAGGTTTCATCAATGGATAACCCGTGATCGCCTATCGCAATTTTTTTTATTTATTTTTGTAGATACTTTTTTACTATCTTCTGAAAGTTGTTATCATATAACTGAAAAATTAATTAAAGGAAAAGAACGTGTATTTTTGTTGATTGCTTAAATAAAATGTTGTTTGAAGTTGGGTTGATGGACCTTCAGATATTTTTCATTTTTTTTTATTGTTATTTACGATTTTCAATATAATATGTTCACAACTTCTTTTTTAATATCAGGATTTCGGAAAGAACCTAAATTTGTATGGTTCCAAGAAGATTTGTCTAGAAAGTTGATGTACAGTCAAAATCGTCGATAACGACCCTGATTTAGCGTTTCGGAAATACTTGGTTGGAACAATTTATGACTTATACAGTATAGCTCACTTTTAACGATTTAATTTCGATTTTAGCGATCGATATTTATGTGATTCATAAAATTTCTACTTATATCCACTTCTCCAGTTCACTCCTTTCTTGGAAAAATTCCTTCTTGAAGTTTTTCGGGTCGACGATATACTTTTTGATGTCGACCCTTTTTTTTTTCGGTCGCAAATCTTATGCGACGAACGAAACAGCAAAGATACAAGAAGACAGTTCAGCAAATTAACTTCTTTTGTACGGTACAAGGAAATAAATTAAAGTGCTATATAACAATTTACTAAGTACGTCTGAAATTTATGCTTTTTCACAAACTCCTTTTTTACGTGCTATGGTTGTAACGAGCAAATATTGTGGTTCCTTCATGCTCGTTATGAGCGATTCAGTTTTTTAATAAAAAGCTTTTCTGTTGCAGTACGCTGTGAGGCAATACCAACAAATTGCCGTATTTTCGTATATGTATGAGTGAATTTATTATTTCGAAGCAGGCATCTTTCTGTAAATTCGTTTATTTATGAACCCTTTACCTGTTTTAATGCTATTTGCTTTTCTATCCCTCTTTGCTAGCATGCATAAGAAACAAAATACGTCAGAAACAGGAGAAAAACCATGCATTAAACCGAAAAGTAACAGTCCGTCAGCAACAGGGTGCACAAAATACCATATCGCGTAATATGTCAAAAGAAGTTGTTTTAGGTTAAAATTTCAATTTGTGTTTTCTTGATATTGTTTTGATTTTAGCAAACTTTTAATGATGTAATATTATTAGGCATCATAGTACTTTTTTTTTAAAAAAAGAAGAAAATAAAGGGGTTGATTTATTTAGATTAGAAGAAATAGCACTTGATAATTTTTAGAACTTCTATGGAATTTTCCTTAAAATTTTAAAGCAATAAAATGATGCCTAAGTAATTTTAAACTACACATTTCTCGATCTTTAGATTTAAGAAAAAAATTCTTTTATCGTTAATTGCCTAAAAAAAAATACTCATCAAAAATCTAAAAACAGACTTTTGTATACTATTTAACTACCCATCAAAAACTGCGGATTGCAGAATTGTATTGATATAATTTTGCTCAAAAAATGAATAGAGAAACCTTAAATACCGCACGCTTTACATCTAAAATTGTGATTGTGCGACGGCCTTGCATTTTACTTTTATCGCAAAGATTAAAATAATATAATAACTGCCAATGTAATTTGTAATCAAATACCTGTTTAATTGTGAAAATTAAATATCCAGTATTAATTTATTTTATTTTATAACTGTCGTTGAACAGCCGATCCCATGTTTGGGACAACTGCTAGTGTCCAACACCTAGCTTTATAATTTTGAATTAAATCCAGAAGACAAGGGAACTCCTGGATTAAGCATTGTTTATAAATTTGCCTTTCAGGTGGAGTTCACCCGAATTTGCGTTACATGGAGAGGAAAAACACGAAAATATTTATTTGTGAAAGTATCAATATCAGTTTATTTGTGAAAATTAAATAAAATGAATTAAAAGCATATTTAGAATTTTTACTTCCAGTCTCCAGCCCTTCGACAGTTGAGATTGGTCCAGAGAGGAGGAAGAGACTCTCAACGGGTTAATAACAAATATATTTTTCTTATCCTTTTTGTAAAGAAACTTTTTTTAATGATAGTGGATTGTTATCATAAACAAATACATATGTTTAAAGATTATATTCTGACTACCTCGATAATAAAATGCAAAAATACTAAATACCAATATGGCGATTCCCTAGTTTATTGACACATGCTTGTTTCCAGCATCAAAACAACTGTATAGCTCATTTTTTACATGCCATGTTTTATGCTGCTTTGAGTTGTTATACATAAGTATTTGATAATAAAATAATAACTCAACTAAAATAGACCACAAATGATTACATAATAAAATTCTTTTTATTAATAACATTAAAATAGCTGTACATTTTTTTCATTACCTTTTTTTTTACAAGTATTATTACATAGAAACATTATACATTAGTTAACAACAATAGTAGTAATGCATATTTCTTTACAAGAGAGGAATTTCTGTACCGCCAATATTTATTTTGACAGTACAAGGAAAAATGAGATCATTAGCTGATGCTACAGCAATAGCATATTTATTCGTGTATACATAAATATATGAAATATCAATTCAAAAATTTGTTATACACAGCATTATTCACATTTATGTACACTTTCATAGACCTGGCATTTCCTCTTTTGTACAATGAAAATTTAATTACTGTTTAAAAACCGTATGAAATTATAAATGAGTCTTATGCATAATGATTGTTAAAATATTAATAATTATTCGTCAAACCAAAAGGTGATCGTTCTATATTAATTTCTAGATTTTTTATATATTAAAGACGATGAGTTAAAACTAATACTACTTAAAAACTCGACAACTCACTGAAAAATATTAATTTTATATAATGATGTTAATCAAAATATTGATTTTAAACTTTAGGGTGAGGTATTTAAGAGAAATTATCACTATTAATAATTAGTATAATTACAAATTTGTTTAACATTATTCTATTATTTTTTAGCAATAATGAAAAAATAGTAGTTAATTTACATTATAGATTAGGTTAACTATCACTTTTCCTTCTTAAAGAAACTTAATAACTTGTCTTTTTCTAAAAGAACAGAGGGCATTAAGAAGTTTTCGTTTCATTGTCTATCAAATTACAAGAATAGAAACTAAACACTACATACTTTATTACAACATAATCTTTCTTTCTATTTAAATTACAAGATATATATACAAATATGATTTTGATTAAACTTTTCAATAATAAAATAATTTGGAGAAAAAAATTGAAACAATTTATTACAAAATTTTCTCTAACTGATCCATTTCTGACATGCTGCATTTCAGAAAAAGACAACTCCGCACATATATATATTACATTTGTCTCCAGAGAGTTCGTTTAATTTATGAAAAGAAATTCAGCATTTGCATTAGAGAAGAGTTAAAAAGGCAGAATTATATCACATGCATCTTTGGTTAGTGGCCTGTGACAACCTATAAAGAAAGAAAAAAAAGAACACTTATTAATATATATTTCAAAAGAAAATATAAAAAATCAATATAAAATATGAAAAGGAAATATATGCTTTATTCTCATTGTTTTGCTTTAAATCACTACATTGCTTCAAGTCAACAATTTACTACTATTAGTTATTTTACAATTATTAATTGTTTTAATTCACGCTATTTCATTTATACAATTTATTAGTCATTTCACAGTCACAATATTCCTTCTTTTTTTTCGAAATGAAATAATTTACCTAATTAACAAATGTATAGTCAACTTAGTCACGAAACAATGCATACGAATAAAGAAAAACAACGTGCCACTTAAAAGTCCACATTTGCGCCATTATTTGTATTTTATTCGCGTTGTTTTTCTTTATATCACTGTATTGCCTCAAGCCAATAATTTACAATTCTTAGTTGTTTGAATTCCTGTAATTTCATTCATAAAATTTATTTATTAAATATTATTTTTTTCAATTCGCGTAAAGGCGAAATCTTTCAAGATTCGCCAAATCGACAATTGTGTAAGTCAAATTAAAATTAGCCCACGAAAAAAAAAAATTAAAGATTTAGAAGTCAACGCTTGATACAGTTGGAAAACGCGATTTTTCGGTCAGGCACCTGCATCAAAATCCACCCTCTGAAAATGTAAGTGACAAAAAAAAAAAAAAGCTTGAGGATAAAAGTAGGGGGGCTTCACTGCCGTACCAGCTGTTCCTCCATCCCGTCTCGGCCGCATCCGTGAATCAAGGGAGAGAGAGACAGAAAACAGCTGAACGTGGAAGACTGGACAAAGATATCGCTCCATACAGGAAAGCGACCTTGCGGGACGCGCGTTAGTACGTTCACTTCCGGTACGTTACGGGGATGTATTCGAAGAGCGAATTAAAGATATTCATTCTCCCCCCTCATCCAATTTTCTCACGCTGCGATAGAAGCACGAGTTGGTGCGATACACATGTGTTTTTTGAGGTAAGAGACCTGCATGGAAAGGAAAGCACAGGAAAAAGGGTGCAGTAAGGGGAAGTTACAGGTACGGAGTGGGAACATGTCCCACATAAAACTCTAATAAAAGTTCGCTTTTTTATAGTCTGATTTTTTTTTAAAATTTCTTTTCGTTTATTTGGTTGAAGAAATAATTGAAAGACTTGCAACAAAACAATGCTTTTTTTTTTTTAGTAATAAGAATTTATTTTAATTGAAATAATAATTTAACGAGCCACATTTGCTAAATGATATCAAAAGATTTATTTTCGACTCCATGTAGAATTAAGAATATTTATATATAATTTCGGTAATTTTTCTTAAGACTTGTCTTTGCTTTGGAAGTAACATCATGTAAAGGTAAAAAAAAATAAATTAAAATATGATATTTGAAAATTAAAATAATAAAATATATGTTTTATTATACTAAGTTATTTCTTTCACAGCTCCTATCCAAACAATATATTACTACATATTTGATTTTTACTTAATTTGTCCTCAAATAAAAAACATCTTGAAGTTTAAGCAATCTTAATTTAAAACTTATTCCAGCCTGGCCAAATAAAAATAATTAAGACAAACATTAAATTGAAATTAAGTAATAACAAAACAATTATGTAGAGAGAGTTTTGTTTATGCACCTTCTTAATAAATACACTGTTAAAAAAATTTGTTTTCTTTTATTTTATAAGAAACTGAATTATAAAAGGGAAACAATTCATGATTGAAAGCCATACACTGGATTGAATTAAAAATACCAATTTCTCTTTTATAAATTTCAAGATTTTTTTTTCAAAAATCGACTGTTTTTCGTATTTCGAAATTGATAAGGTTACAATTTTTGAAAATATTCTATGATCTGTATAATACTTTACATTATTTATTTTGAAATGATTTTATTGCTACTTTAATTTAGCAAACTGCATTTAATATTAATTAAGATAATATTTTTAGAGTTAGTAACAATAAGAAAAAGGGGGCAACAAATATACCAAAATTGATAATTACAATATATAATGTCGTTATGTAAGATAGCCTCTCATTTAAAATTTTTTGAATAATTTAAAATTAATTAATTTGATTTACTTTAATATTGATAGTTTCACAATAAATATTATGTTTTAACTAAGACTTGTCATAAAACTAAGTGAATAAAAAGTATAATAGTTTTAAAACCTCCAGATTTCGTTCTTATTTTAACCTTCTATAAATATGAAATAATATAAAAAAAGAACTAAAATTGGCAGTTCTTCAAAGTTTATATAGGGTCAAGAGAATGACAGATAAGAAAAGGGGAGGGAAAAAAAAGCCTCTATATTTTTGGAATAAAATACACCTGCATGTAAGTACTATCTCTCCCCCCCCCCCAAATGAACTACCTGTACATCGATAAGGGTACAGCAGGAGAATGGTAAGAAAAACCGTGTGAGCAAAATCTTAAGCTCACCTGATTCACGATTTACCCCATTTCCGGGCTGGTTTTGCTTTCGATAAAAATATAAACAAAAACCGAAAACGGAAAAAAAAAGTTTTACTACGCTACGTTACGATAGTAGTATCGTACTCTATTAAGTAGTAACGTACTCACACGGGTTTCCCCAATCGTATCCCTCTCCCAATTTTTTATTATTTTTTTTTTTTTTTTCAGATCGTACCCCACGACCTTCAAATCACCTACATGTTGAGACGCTCTCTTTCAAAATTTTCCCATGGTTTTTTTTAAGGTTACGTAAACTTACGATTTCATTTTTTTTTTTTAATTTTAAAATTAAGTCACAAATCTTAAAGTAACTAAAAAAATAACACAATTTCTGTAGTATAATAACAAACTAATTCATATATTTGTTGTTGTTAAAAATATTAATTTCTTATCAATATTAGTTATCCATATTAATTTGTTATTTACTGTCCATTTTCATTAAATTTTAACAAATATTTTTTAATGGCTATTTTGATTGGTTTTAGAAATGAAAACGTTAAATCTAACAAGAAAATGAAAAATAAATGATTAAATATCATCTATATGTCTATATTTAAAGGATTAGCAGCGCAATTTTTACCGCAATTAAAAAAAAAAAAAAAAAAAAAAAAAAAAAAAAAAAAAAAAAAAAAAAAAAAAAAAAAAACTCTAGAAAAATGAACAAAAATAAATTTGAATAATTTGCTAACATTCTTTCGCAATAACCTTCCAAAAAATTGTTAGTTCATTACAGTGCACGAACCACTCTTAATAGGTGGTTTCAACACTGAAAATTTTTATCAAGTCAACTGACTCGATCAAGCCATTAGTATAAAATAAAAATAAGTTATTTCCAATTACAAAGAAATGTGTAATGTCATCCGGCATCATTAAAATTCATCTCGTAAAAATAGAAAGCCATCATCCCATTGGCACCACAAATGAATAAGTATATAGATGACTATCGAAAGTCTTTTCGTTTCGGCCTCTTGGCAGAGAAGTGGTTTTTACACGGCGACCGACACTTGAGAACTACTCTTCGGCGCCCGTTACAAGTTTTAAATTACGTCGGTGTAACGTTAGATTCAAAAAACACGTTTGACTTCTTTGTAGTGCATGCCTTATTATTAACGGCATGCTTTAAAATAATAATATTTCCCTAATATTAATTAATAATGACGAGGAAAACAAGATAACTATATTTAGAATTTCGCTACATTCAAACAGAAAATATCGATTTTTAAAACAGCCATTACCTGAATAGCGAGATAATAAATGAAAACAGGAGAATAATTTTAGGAATTTTCCTGAACCCTTTATTATCACGTCATATTACGGGAGTAAAATATGTATGACCTAGTAATAAAGGAAACAGGTACAAGAAGAATGTAAAAAAATAAGGATTATTATTTTAAACTACCTTTTATTATTCTGTCTATAATTAAATGATAATAATGACAAGAAAAAAATACACCCTATCTACTTCATTCAAACCGGTAATATCCACGTAAAAATAGGCATTCACTAAACAGAGAGACAGAAGAAAGAAGTAAAATTTTTCAAATTCTAAAAATTTTTTATCAGGTATTTATTTTATCAGGATGATAAAAAAGGGAGACAAATTTAAAAAAAAAATTTCTAAGTACATATTTTTTTGTTTCATTAATGTGTTTCCTATGAGACAAACTTTAGCTTATTGCATTACCTTTTAAAATACAACTCTAGTATTGAATAGACAATTGCAACTACAAGTATTAAATGAACGGCGGCAAGTATTGAATTCGCCGTTATGTTCCAACAAACAAATAATTATCTTTTGAATTTATGAAGGGGAGAAAGAAAGGAAAAAAAAGATATTAAAAGCAGAAAAGAGAACTGTAAAAACAGTGTAACAAGCCTGATTAAATAGCATGCATAAAGAAACAGGGTATCAAATAGGACCTGGAACCAAGGTCCTGCTGGTTGTGAAAGTGGCAGGTGAGCCAATATTAAAAGTTAACCACAATTCTTTTTATTATGGTTTCAGAAACACTAGACGAACCTAAAACAAACTATACATTTTCCTCATACAACTAGAATTCGTTATTTTGTGCCGTTTTGAATAATGGTTATTTGCACAAGCTGAAAGTTTCAAAAATTATTTTTTCCCATAACATGATTATTTTTTGAAAAAGTTTTGGGTCTTACTGCATGGATGAGTTGTGATTAATAGTAGCATTCTAAATTTACAATGTGAATTATCATTCATTAATGAAAATTTACATAATTTAGAAAATATTGTGTAAAACGTGATTGCTGCGTTTAAGGCTCAAAGCACTTAATTTTTAAATCTTTTTGTTCAACAAAATTTCACAAAATATCATTTAAGCACAAAAGTTAAAAATTTTAAAAACGGAATAAAATAAACGACAATTTGAAGTATATTTTGAGTTTATTCCATTTTTTTTAAAATTTATTACAAAGCTAGCATATTAGATTTTAGAGATCTTTAAAAATATTAATCTAAAAGAATTTAAGGCTGTTTTTCGATGCTCTGTTGTCAAGGAAAAAAAAAAGCGATAGTTTAAGCGCCTTACACTTGAAGCAATGCGATGATTTTAAACTATATATATAATCTTGTCGTGAAGAATTATCTAGGCTTTAGAACAGACAAATAACTTAAGTACTTTAAAAGTTATTAAACTTTGTTAAAAATCGTCAATTTGGGTGACAATTTTCCAGATCGATGAAAATTATCAAAAGCATTAGCTTATTCTCAGTTTTTGCAAATTTTTATGAGCCCAACTAATGCAACATTGGAGTAAGTTTTTAAATATTAAAAAAATTAGACCGCAAATGTTTTTTATTTTTACAAAACTGTATATTTTCTCCATACTGAAATTTTGCGCCTTTTTCAAAATAAGCGTTGACTTTAGATAGACGAAACTTGACCTAATAATCATGAGTAACAGTTGAAAACTCACAGCAGTTATAAAAATAGCACATTATTGGCAAAAAAACATCATTTCATATTTCGACNTTTTCACAAAACTGAAGCTTTTCTCCATATTGACATTTTGCGCCTTTTTCAAAATAAGCGTTGACTTTAGATAGACGAAACTTGACCTAATAATCATGAGTAACAGTTGAAAACTCACAGCAGTTATAAAAATAGCACATTATTGGCAAAAAAACATCATTTCATATTTCGACGGAGCCTTCGAAAAACAGCCTTAACACAAAAATCCGTCTCAAAGTGAGTAAAATAATACTTAACAATAAAATA
The DNA here is from genome assembly GCF_043381705.1 of Parasteatoda tepidariorum. Classification (NCBI taxonomy): domain Eukaryota; kingdom Metazoa; phylum Arthropoda; class Arachnida; order Araneae; family Theridiidae; genus Parasteatoda; species Parasteatoda tepidariorum. Next base: position 7,182,514 of record NC_092213.1, read on the forward strand.
AAGTTCATAAACTACAATTTAAACAAAAAATGCCAACATCGAATAGTTTAAAAATATTTAGAAAATGGCAATGCTCAAACTTTAAAAAAGCGTAAAATAGAAGTTGGAGATAAGAAGAAAAAAAAAATGTATAAAACTCTCACTCCTACGCAAACAGAAGAATAAGAGCGGATGTGATTTTTGTGGAGTATAAGGGAAGAAAGCTAGCACCTGTGAAGGGAACGGAAGTAGAACTTCCCTTACGTCCTTTTTCAGGGTCGCCCTCCCTCGGGATGAGAAAATGGAACAAAAACCTTTAGTACAACATCTGATCGCCCTATTCCCTACTTCGTATATCTTCCACATGTGGTAAGGAGATGTGAATTAACTCTTATCTCTTTTTTTGTATTTTTTTCTTTTCAATAAAGTACAGTATATTTTAAAAAATGCAGCGCGAACTTGGTAGAATAATTTCAGGTTATTTACCTAAAAAATTCGAAAACAGTATTTTTGTAAACTAAAAATACTGATTAAAAAAAAATAAATAAAAGGATATAAATTAAATTTCTAATAAAGATATTTATTGTATGCATGGAAAAAATTTATTCCGAGGTGTTATTAAATAATTATAAGAATAATAATTCTAATAGTTATTTAATTTAAACAATCAGTGAATTTCAATAAATGAAAAAAAAAATTACTTTATTTAAAATTATACATTAATAAAGCTGAAAATTATACTAATTTTCAAATTTAAACTACTTTACAAATGGCTACATGAATTATGTTTTGAAAATTATATTATTTACTTAATATCTGTAATCAGTTAAATATATTACTAATATGTTATAATAATTAATTAAAATATGTGAGTTACTAATCTATCTAAATAATTAGTTAAACTGTATTAATTACGAATACGTTTGAGTAATTCGTTGAAATACGTTATCTACTTTTAAGTTACATAATTGAAATTGCTGATATTTTCCACACCTTTTTTTATTTTTAATTAAAATTATTTTTTAAGAAAAAAAGAAACAATTCCGAAATAAAATATATCAAGCGATATTTGTTTCCACTGAAAAAGGAAGTGAAAGGAAATGCAAGAGAGGGGTGGTCGAACGCTAGGTGTCCACCTGTGGAATATCGCGTGGAACGTCGCCGGAGACTATATCCGTTCTTGAACTCATTGTTGGAATAGTGTTGTGAAGGAAACGTGACAATTTCCTGCGTTCTGGAAAAGCAGTCAAGCACCACCCTCTTATTTGCTTGCTATTCTTTGTTCTTTTTTCACTTTTATTTGCTTATTGTTTTACAGTAAATATTATACGTGATTGAACCTGATAAAGAAAAAAAAGAAAGTACACAGTTCACTCCCAGATTGGGGTTTCGACGGTTATCCTTTATCAATAGCAGAGCAAACAAAATGCGTTCCAACTGACATAAATTTTTCTGGAATGGTTAGTGAAACGTAGTAGGTGCCCGTCAAAATATTTAAAAAAAAAAAACAAATTGTTGTCAGTATGTGTAATAAAATTTAAATACCATTATCTTCCAATTTTAAATAAATAAAATCAAAATTCTTTAATCGAAACGTATATCAAGAGTTAATATTCGATAAAATGATTTTGAATAAATATACAACAAATAAAATAGTTAGGAATATTCTTAGGTTTAATCTCAATAATTTACAGTATAAACATATTGTATTAAAAAACAATGAACTAGGATCAGAGCAACAGCATATTTAAAAGTATGAAAATGAAAAAAAATATTAAGCTTTATTTATTTTTATTTTATATCACATAATTTCAGTTTTTTTGTTCTGTTCCATTGAATGATAAATATTTAACTCTATTGAATTTAGCTATAAAATACTTGCGTTCATTTATGGTATATATTAAATAACCTCGCTGAACGACAGATGGCAGCACTATAGACGAAAAAGCACCTATTTATTCAAAGAACTGATAATAGACTCGGAATATTCACATCTCATACTTCAATATTTTAAACAAAATTTTTTTATTGTTTTAAATAAAATATACTTATTGAAAGAGAGATTTGGGGAATTTTATATTTAGGGGCATTAAACTTTTTCTTCTTTTAAAAGGTTTTCTTTTTTAGCTAGATATCAATCAAATATTAGTTTCTTTTTCATTTTAAGTAATATATCCTTTTTTTTTTTTATTTATAAAGAGAATTTTTATCACATAATCTGATTTTTCTTTAGTTTTATCATTTAAGAAGTAGAATGAAATTTGAAATAAAAACGTAGTTCGAACTATTTAAGTTTCTCTTTTCTTTATTCCAAACAGCCGGACCTGACACATCCGTGAGAGTCAACGACAACACCGACCCGTGACCTTGTTATCACTAAGAAATTACTCAACTCCAAAACACCCCCACAACAAAAATGAAACAATAGTGGGGTAGAGAGAGAGTTGTTGGGAGTTTATGAAAGTAGTAGCAGTGCAACCAACCTTGTCACCGTTTTACGAAGTGATGCGCGAAGCAGAACAATTAAGCACGGGGGGAGCCGGAAATGTCCAGGAACACTATGGAAAACCGAAGCACATTTTCTCTGAAGGAAATAAGTAATGGATTTTTTCCGTTTTTACCTTTCTCACATTCCCTTTTTGCCCGTTTCCGTAATTCTGACAGTTTTTACGTTCTGCCCGGGTTCACTTTAGTTTCGTGATACAAATGACCGGCTACACAGTCTTTTTTTTTAATTCCCTTTACTTCTAACTTTTCTTAATTATGACTGACACCCCCGCATCATGGCTTTTGTTTTAATTTATACTTTGCAGAGAAAATTTGAGGGAAATTTTGGAAGGTTTGAAAATGTTATGTAATAAACAATTTTCGAATAATAACAATATGAACAAATCGAATGTAAACAATTTTCGAATATAATACTAATACATTGAAATTAATTCACTATTGGTAGATCCTAACTAAGATTTATTTTCCTGATTTCCAAATTTTACGCTGAAAAGGAATGTTTTTAAAAAATTTCTTTCACACTTTTTAATTTTTGGTAGATTATTTAAACTTATAAAATTTAATAATTAATCACATGGCATGCCACTTCTCATTTTATTTTTTATTAAGGACACTTAAAATAAAATAAAACAATTTATTCTCTAGACAATTATGATATTTCGAGAAATATACACTGATATTTTTTAAAACTACTTGAACATTATATATATTTTTTTTTATTAAAGAAAGTCTTAAGTTTTGGAAAATTTCAATTTAGACCACCATACAATCCAACTGAATTTGAAAAAATGGATCCTAAATAACATAACTTCCAAATTAAGTTTCAATCTTTCATTTTTTTTTCTTGACAGTACTGGCGCATGTAAGCTATCCTGAACTTGTTGTTACTTACATGATTGGATTTGTGGGTGACAGGTGTTGGACATCAAAACCTTAAAAATCCGGCCTCAATCCACGAGCTCGACCCCCTTTTGAGAGGGAAAACCCCTGAAGAAAGGCCCACTAGACCAGACCGCACGCGTTCGTTGACTGACCCCCGATTTCTAAACATCTGCCGTCGTGGTGCCCTTTTTCTTTATTTTCTCGTCTGCTCCCCTAGAAAGAACAGGTGAAAGCATGCTCACGTGACCTTGAGCAATTGAGTTGGTTGTTTGGAAGAAAAGCTTGTCCACGCGACACCATAATGAAAGGTCTGCTGCCTCGGCATGTGGAACCAATATGATAAAAAATTAAGATGGTTCCATATTTATTATTGAAAAATAGTTGGTTTGTAATATAATTAAGCATACATACTTTAGGTGCAAAAAAAAAAATTTAACGTCGAAAATTTCATTTGATTGTAATTACAGGCATGTTCTTTTCAAAATGAAAAGATAATAATTAAATCTTCTGTTTAGGAAATTGCATATTTATTGTATATTCCTAACTCCGAATTAAAGTAAAATAAAGATAATGGGGTATAAACTTGCGACTGTACTCTATTGGGACCTTATTTTCAAGATTTCAGCTACTTTTATCTATTTCGAGGATAGAAATCAAAATCCGTCCCAAAAAATAAAGAAAGAAATATATTGTAAAAGTAAAAGCATGTTTTTTCAGAGAAAGGACGTTTTTGTGTCTGATTTTCGTAACTTAAAATTTTATCTGCACTCATTAAGTAAGAATATTTAATTTTAACCTATCGAGAGCCATTGATATTACTTTTTAGTACGTAAAATTTCAATCACTAAATTGAAAGTTATTAGGGTTTATTATTAATATATTGCGCACCATACAATGCCAGAAATTTTTTTAAATTGTAATCCAGAAGGTGTAGATAGCATTATTTTCTAATTTGTTTCAAGTTTCACAATTATGAGGTTGTTGGTGAAGCAGCTATAATTGTTAAAAATTCTAATTGTTCGTTGATGTTGTTTCAAAGGAAGAGAACGTATTTCTGATGTTCTAAATTTCTTAGAGTAATAAAAAGAGCATTTAACAATTAAAAAATTGCAAGTGTTAGATAATTTCGCATTTCTTAAATTAAATATTCGCTGTCGAAGGAGGCATATAAGTTGAAGGTTAAATGAACNTATTTATCAGTGGTCTGAAGTAGAACACCACAAGTAGTGAAACTGCTGTAGTCGCTCCTTTTTTTCGTAGCTTATTGCGTAGCATGCTATTTTTTAAAAGAAAAAAAAGTAGTGTAGTGAGTAGTGCGATGAAAAAAATAAATAAAAAAAGTAGTTTGTAGCGATTCTTGGCAACTACTTTTAACGTTATTTTAGTAAGGAAACACGCAAGCTAATTTTTCGAATTTGATGGGTACAAATCTTCGCAGGTCCGTCAATGGACGCAATGAAAATGACCCTGTGGCCGCAGCTGAATGTTAGCAGGAACGTATAACTCATATTTAAACTACTCATTACGAAAAATAGATAATGAATCACTTTAGCCACACTTTAACATGCACACTCCTGAAACATTGATGTTGTTTCAAAGGAAGGGAACGTATTTATGATGTTCTAAATTTCTTAGAGTAATAAAAAGAGCATTTAACAATTAAAAAATTGCAAGTGTTAGATAATTTCGCATTTCTTAAATTAAATATTCGCTGTCGAAGGAGGCATATAAGTTGAAAGAACAAATTCGATTAAAAAAAAAAAATCAAACTGATGGAAACATAAATAAATATTTGTAAAATAAAAAATAAAAAAACAGTCAATTTTTTTATTCAAAACCATTTTGAACATAGGTTCGGTTCTTTAAATATAATAGTTGCAGTTAAATACATTTGTAACAAAGTAGTTATAGTTGTAGTAAACTACAAAAATAAAGCAGCTTTTCCGACCGTTGGTATTTATAAATTTTCGTACATTCTTTATTAGAATAAAATAACAATTGTTAAATTGTAAATATCAGAACTTTTTAAAGAACAAGAACGTTTATTAAACCATTTTTCCTTCGAATTTTCAAGGAAATTCCAAATAGTAATTGCAAAATAATAAAGAGTTTAAATATTTGAACTGCATTTCTTTTATTTTTCGAAGAAGTACTTTAATAATTGAAAGCTGTTAAACTAAAAAATGTTTAAGACTATAACGCTTTACAACAATTACATGAGCAAAACTAAAAACTGACACCAAGATTTACCTATCCCCGTTTTCAAATCATTTTACATTTCTATAAATTAAAACGAAAATCGAATTTTTAATGAAGTCACTAATGCGTGACTTAAAAAGTAAGAAAGAAAAGAGAAAAAAAAATTCTACCACGATTCTTAAATAACATAAATCGTCTGCTCAGTCAACCCTATCCATAGTTCCGAAGAAAGAAAAGAATATGGTCTAGTATTTAGGATCTAAAACGCGAGCTAGTTTATTCGATTTTGGAAGATCTGGTGAGGGGTGGATTTTCGAAAAAAGGAAAGAGGGCTAGAAATTAAGTAAGATTATCGTCGAAAGAGGGGTGGAGAAGAAAAAAATAGTGTAGCAGGTGCGAACCGTCCACGATAAAGGCAGGATCAAAAGTAACTTGCAGTGCTTGCAGCTGTTTGAACTCTAGGCCAATCAAATATCGACTTTCATGTTCGTTTAAAGCGGTTTTTAATACCAGACCATCTATTTTCAAAATATATGGTTTATTTTGTTAAAATAATTGAAAGCTACCCTGATAGACATGTCCATTACATTTTCATAATTTGCTGAAAAATATTTATTTCAGCTATCATACAATTAAAATTTTAATGCATTAATTATACACAATTAACAATCGTCGTTGACTGTTAAAAGTATGGCAACCGCAATAATTTTTGAACTGACAACAATTATTTAATATTTTGTAAGTATTAAATATATCACAATAATATTAATTACTATTATAACAATATTTATCACTGTTTAAACTTTCGCAATTGTCATATACAACAGGGAATTAATTACACCACTCAATTCAATGTTTTTTTTTTTTTTTTTTAGTAACAAACTTAATTTTTTTATTATAATTGCTACAACAATACTAACTAGATCAATTAAAACATTATTACAATATCCATTATTGTTTATACTGTCATACTTGTTGGATACTTCAGAGCTATTATAGTTCGGAACCATCCAATTTTACTCAATATTTTTAGAATTTAAATTATTACAATAATACTAACTGCTACTAAGATCAGTTAAGGAGTATTGTAACAATTATCATCATTGGATGTATGAGGTACTTTTGTCGATTATTTAAAATACAACTCAATTGACCGTTTTCGGAACCTGCTTCCCGTAACTTTCTAGGAGGCGAATTTCCGTTACAGTTTTTCAACTACTTCAATAATTTACAGGAAGGTGGAGTGGGTCTCAGTTCAACCCACACACTCCCCTAACTTGAATTTTCAACGGCCGCCGGAACTGCCAGCTGCTACATTTCTTGGTAGAATAACCTTTGCACCCACTAATGAATGAAATGAAACCATATTTTTTTTAAAGTTTATCTTACCTTCCTATACGATGTAATTCTTAGCTTCTCATATTTCGATTTAATTTACTAATTAATTAATTATACGCTTAGAATTCCTAGATTAATAAAATTTTAGATAAAATTACATTAATTGAACTGTCAGTTAACGCATTTCTTATTGGAATACATTTTGCACAAATGACAAGGAACGATATTTTAAGTTCATAAAAATAATAATGATTCCCAATCTAAGAAGTTTTAATTAAGTTAATATTTGTCCTTATAAAATAATAGAATTCAAAGTAAAATTTAAATTAACCTTATATAATAAAAAAATAACTATATTGATAGTAATGAAATTACTTTTTATAATTTAGGAGTTCGTATGTATTAAAAAGTTTAAAGGAAATTTTAATTTCTTCTCCATAATTCGAAAAATCATTTGAATGAAATTTATATTTCTCCTTTAAAATAAATATAATTTTTTTTTTAAAAAAAAGAAAGATTTTGTTCTAAAAATTAGCTACTTTATTAAATTATCTAGAGGGAGATAAATACATTTATTATAAATATTCATTAATAAAAAAATATTTTAAACTAGAATTTTACTCCTAGCTTTTTTTAAATCAAATTTAATGAGTGATTTAATCATAATTTAATAAAAAAAGATAAAAATGTGATTTTTTTTAATTTTTACATTGCATTATGTTGCTTTCAATGCAAAGCACTTTAATTTTGATACAATTGAAAATGATAAAAATTTCTTTCATACGACAATATGGTACTTAACTTAAATACTTAAGTTGCTCTTTAAAGATAAAAGGAAAACAAGGAATGCTCTTAATCATGATAGAAGTGAACAATACAAGTGCTTATTCTATTTACTTTGTTTATCTAATCAAATAAAGAGTAATTGTTAAGAGCACTTTTTCAAAAAATCGACTGCAATCGACGTTTTGATTGGTTAGCTACTATCTTATGTCAACCAAAGTTACTAAAATTGCTCTAATCATAATTTTTATCATATTCTCAATGCAAGGAAATTTTCTTATTTTCATACTTTGATCATTAAACACAAAAAAAAGAGGAAAAATTCGTCGAATTGCGTTCTTCTTTTAAAATTTGTTTAGTACTAATGGTCACTTCAATACATTGATAGTGCTGCCATCTGTAGATTAAATTAAACTTTTGAAATTTTATCTGGCCCGTTTCAAGTAGCTATTAAAATATAATGTATAGAAAAGGCATTTGGGACCTAGGTGCCTATATGCTTACAAGTTAATGTATATTTTTAAACATTAAAAATGCGTTTTATAAACTTTAAAAAATTTAATTTGAATAATAATGCTTTATTTTACATTCGTAAAATTTAAAATATTTTTTTTTGTACGTACAGGAATTATTAATTAAATTAAAAATTTTATTGATGCATTTTAAAAAGTTCTACGGTGGGATGAAATTAAATAAAAATGATGATAAACTGAGCTTAGATTAAACAAATAGATCATCAACGAATTTTAATTGAAAAAAAAAAAAATATTCCGTTTCGTTTCCCTTAACGAAAATCGAGAAAACAATACTTATTTTAAACAAAACAATCAATTTTTAAGTATACTAGTATTCCTTTCGGTCTATTTTAAACCTAAAGAATCGTAACTATGATGTGATCAATTCAAATCTGAACTGATCGAATTCAATTCTGAAACAGATGGAAGTACAGATTTGAGTCATAGGGAAGGTTTTAGCAATGAATGAAAATTAAAACTCTTAAGAATATTCACGAAAAATATATTTTATGCAAGATAGAATTAAAATTTAACCGGTACTCCGAACATTGGTGTTTCTCCTATTCTATCCACAACAGAATATGGAATAAATATAATAATATCAACGAATAAATTAATATAAAATCGGAGAGTATAACAAATTTTTCGGACATTCACCAAAGCGACTATGTGATTGTTGACATTCACCGGTGAAAGCCGACATTCTCTTGAATTCGGTTCATAATTAAAGCACAATAGCTGATAAAGGATGCATTAACGATTTCACTTATGATTTTTTAGCCAGACGTTTACTTTAATGTTAAAAATATAAATCTTATTAATTCACTAAAGACACACGCACAAAAGAAAGAAATTGTCCCAACAAATCTTATCGTCTGCGTATAGAACTATTTTTCTTTTTTTAAGTTGATAAATCCTGCCATCTTCTATCCCCAAAGTTGTCCAAGAAGGCCTCAAACATGATAGGAGGAGTCGTCGTTTATCCAAGAATAAAAGGGGGTGAGAGGGGGGAGTAGCTTTTTATATAACTTTTCTTCTTTTATTATTAGAGCTGTTTTTATAACTGAGCGCATGTGCCAAGCGAAAATTCTGTCAAAGGAGACGGACGGACGAACGAACGGTGACAAATGGGAGCCTCGGTCAGAGGTCGAAGAGTAAGAAGAAAAAAGAAAAAAAAAGATTCGGATTCACTGGGACTGGGGTGGTTTAAAAATCACAACAAATTTGCTTTTTAAGAAGCTTCCCTGCAGAATTGTGTGGCATTAATATGTTTACGTTAAAATTTTACGTCTTGATTTAAATTGCTTAGTAGATTAATAGAATCTTAAATAAGTAGATTAATAGAATCTTAAATAAGAATATTTGTTGCAAAAGAAAGTACACAGATATTTCTGTAGCTTATATTTTACGTATTTACTGTTTAGAAATTTTATCTCTAAGTTACGATGAAATTAAACAAAGGATGATGATAAACTGAGCTTAGATTAAACAAATATATCATAAATTTTAATTGAGAAAAATACAAAATTATGTTTGTTTTAACTTTAATAAAAAAAAAAAATTTGGAAAAACCAATACTTATTTTAAACAAATCATCACTCTTTTTTTTCTTCAAAAATATTGGTATTCCCATTGGCCTGTTTTAAACCTTAAAAAAAATCTTTAGCTATGTTCGAAATAAGAACAGAATAAAATAGTCTGAACTTATTAAATAAATTTTAAAATTCTGGAGCCAGTTTTAACATTCACTCTTACATTCAAAATTCAGGTTTATAAATGTTTTATGAATTATAAATTTTTACATAAGATTTCTGTTGTATATTTCTGTATGAGCAAAATGTACGATATAGTATATAACTATTCATATGAGTTTAGGCATCATAACTAAAAAAAAGTTCTTCACAAACTTTTTCAGTAAAGAACAAAAAAATATCAAAAAAATTACGAATTAAAACTATAGAGTAAAAAATCTAGTTCTTGGTCTGGATGATTTGGATAATTTACTTATCATACATGCTTGAAATTTTAACATGAAGTTAAACTAACTTAGTTAATTAATGCATTTATTAACAAAAATTGTAATACATTCATATCAAATTGAAATACAAATATCGAACTTTAACTAGAGCTGCAAACATTGACATTAGTTTCAGGGGTAAATGCTTTAAAGATTCTAAATTACAGAAAACAGTTTACTTACAAGTATTTAATTACGGCTACACTTTACAAAGCAGAAGTCATTAAATAAAACTATGACTAACGTAAAATATGTACACAATAATGGAGAAACGTCTATCAAGCCAATTTTTGATCCAGCCCCCAATAAACTTTTTTTTAAGGGTCGAAGGTCTCGAATTCGCGAGCGAATTGAACGCTACCTCCCTCTCAAAAAACTTTCTAACGAAAAAAAGTCACTGTTGAATCAGATTCAGACCCTCACAAAGTTCTGTAACAGTGATCCCTAAACAAAACATCGAATAGAAGTGCAAAAAAATCGATATAATACATCCCACCTCATAAAAGGTTTTCGCGCGCTTTTTCATGAATGGAATAATTTTTTTCATCTTAATCTAAGAATGCGCATAAAAACTATAAGAATGCTACGTATTCTATTAGTCACTTTTTTTTCAGTAGTTTGAATGAGTATAAGGTTAAAAATTCTTGGTATGTCTTTTGAAGGTGATATTGCTCTTGGAGGTTAGAGAAGATTTTGGCTTAGGGCATCTTCAATCCGCAATCAAGATTGTATCATCTTAACTTTTTTCTGTAACTAACATATTTTTTTTTAATGCATCATTTTATTATGATGCATTAAACTTTTTTATGATTATCATTATATTATGATCATTAAACTTTTTTAGGTGATGCATTAAACTAAAACACGTTAATTTTTTTAACGCATCCTTAATAAGTTTAGTTGCTTATAAGATTAATGCATCATTATATTATGATGCATTAAACATTTTTATGATTATCATTATATTATGATTACTAAACTTTTTTTATATGATACATTAAAATAAAAAGTTTATTTTTTGATGCATCATTAATACGGTAGTTTTATTTGGTATATTATTTGAATTCCTATATTCAAATACATCGGAACACGTTAAAAATCAAAAATTCGAAGAAAAAAAAAGATTAATTTTCTCTCTCGCTTTTTCTGGTGTAAAAATATTGGTTATTAAATATCATAGAAAACATCGATAACCTAATCTCACGTTATTTGTTTTTACCTTAAATTAACTAATTTATGAAATATTAACTCGTAATAAATTAAACATAATAAAATATTTGACAAAAATATTTAGCCAACTGTTAACTCAGAGTTAATTAACATTGAATGTTTTTACAGATAAGATGGAATTATTTATCAACTACAAGTGATAAAGGAAAAAAGTTTTTAAGGGAATTTGGAGTATTTAGAAGGTTAAGACAGGTGTAGAAACAGACAGGAAATTGAAAAATTTCAGAGCACGTCTTTAAAGACACTAACTACGAGCAGCTGGTACGATGAGGGAGAGAGCGCCTGTCTATGTACCAACACCTGCCTCTTTAGTACGATGCCGAAATGCTAAAATTACATTCTAGAACACATTTATTCATTGAAATATTGGGTCATCACCAAACGATCACGATTTCAGAGCATACATATGTATGGCATATATGGGTATGAACACCGATAGCATTCGAAAGTAGAATTACGCACAATTTATCTTAAAAAGGAGAGAAAAGATACATTGTCATCCGGCGGAAATTGTTGTTCCGAGCAATTCCGATACTTCATAGACGCACCCAAAGAAAGATATTTCCCGAAATCTCATGCCAGTTATAGTTAGTTTCTGAAGTGCCATGATATAAATTTGAAAAATATAACAGCATTTACAATTAGTAATAGAAGTGCTATGACTTAACCTTGAAAAATTTAACAGCAGTTATTATTAGCAACTGAAATTTGGAAAATATAACAGTAGTTATAATTAGTAACTGAAGTGCCATGACTGAAATTTGAAAAATAATGTAGCAGTTGTAGTTAGTAACTGAAGTACCATGACTTAAATTTAAAAAATATAATAGCACTTATAATTAAAAACTGAAGTGCTGTCATTAAAATTTAGAAAAATATATAACAAACTTATATTATTTTTGCGAAAAAATTCAATTTTTTCAAATTTTGACTCAAGATTCAATGGTTTTTCAAAATTGGTTTGATATTTTGAAATAGTTAAATGCTGTCCAAAGTTTATCATTATAAGTTAAAGTTAAGTAAATAAATAATTTTTAAAAATGTATAACAAAATAAGTATTAAGATTTCAATATATCGCTTGCCCCTATGAAGCGAAATAATTGCCGTTCAAAAAAACAAACTAATTTAGCTAGGTTTTTCATAATAAGTAAACTACATATGGATATCAGATACTTATAAATACATTAATTTAAAACTATTAGTATTTAAACACTTTGTTCACATTGCAGGCTTTCGTTTATTAAATGAATTACATTAGCATTACAGTTTTACCAAATATTAGGCTTATGTATGAAAAATGAAAAATTTTAAGAAACATAGTTTTTTGAATTCTTAATATAAATATGCAAAAAATTAAAAAAAATTTATTTGTTACTTTTAATAATAAAAATGAAAATCTTTTAAAATTGTATCGTTATTGCATAAAACAGAAGCAACATTGTAATCACAAATCAAACCGAGAAACGTAAAGAAAGCGGACACATTACTTTATGTAAGAAAGTCAGAAATAATAACAAATAGTTGTAAGATTCAATGAAATGTTGCTATTTGTGTGTTGAAACTTACCTCTGTCGTATCCAGCGACTTCGGTGACTTAAATGAGGGTGGTTGTGAGATGAATAATTTTTCTACCTCAGCCTCGTCGTAGTTGTGAGACTATTACGACCCACTCGACGAACTTTCAGTTTGGAAGAGGAACACTCTTCTGGATTTCTTCGCTTTTTCGTTGTCATGAAATCTAAATAAAGAATAAAAATATTTAGTATAAATACGTAATTTTCATAATTATAATTCTGTATGAAATAAATATTTTAGACTACATAAAATATGATGTGTTAATAGAATTATTTAGAGTAGAAATAACTAATGAAAATAATGCCTTCTAACGATAATGCTTGAAAATTGCCATACATGAACGCATACTTCTTTATTTTATGTTTTATGGGCCATATGAAATAGTTATTCTATAGAGTATTGCTCTTCAACAGTATAGTCAATTCATTTTCAATTGAAGATTATAACTAGTTATTCTTGAATAAATAAATTAGTTGCTATCTTATTATCGTATAGCTCACTGTGGATTATTATGTATCTCTATTACTCTCTTCATTTGTCTCACTGTGGATTATTATGTATCTCTATTACTATCATCATTTGACTCACTATATCTTATCTATCTCTATTTATATGATCATTTAGCTGACTATGGTTATGAGTTATTATATACAATTCACTCAAGTTCTCACTATTTTTTTCTTCTTTTTTTCTTCTTTTGGCATAGTATGACTCTGAATCTTTACTATAATAAGTAGAGCCCGGATTTTGATGACCTAAAAAATCTCAACTAGTATGTTCTAAGCTCATTAAAGTTTGAAAAATATGTTATATATCCTAAAATAACAAAAAAAAGGAAAATATATTGACACCAAGATATTTTTATTTTGTATAGAAACTTTAATGGATATAACAACTTCCATCTCATAATATTACTAAATATCAGAATTACATTGGATTATTAAATGTTTTTTGATAANTGACTCACTATATCTTATCTATATCTTATCTATCTCTATTTATATGATCACTTAGCTGACTATGATTATGAGTTATTATAGTTATTATATACATTCTACTCAAGTTCTCAATATTTATTTATTTATTATTATTATTATTATTATTTTTGGCATTGTATGACTCTGAATCTTTACTGTAAGTAATAAAAAGCAAAGTGTTGCGATGTGAATTCATGTAACATTTTTATTCAATAAAACAATTTTCTTTGCATTAATTATAAATCTTAATTTTTAAAAAAATGAATCCTAAACTATATTATTCAGCTCTATTACCTAAATTAATACTTTATTATTTTGGAACATAAATAAACTAAAAAAAATAGAGAACCGGTTTTCAAAGTTCTAGAGAGTCAATTAATTATTTTAGAAAAGAAAGCAGAACTTTGTTTTTACCAAACCACAAATACTATTACCTTATATCTTTAAATACATACGCCAATGAAAATTATCTATATCTTTCAATGGAAGAGAAAATATATATTCTTAAATCTCTTTCAAAAAAGAAACCGGATTTTCACCGTTCATTATTTAGTTACCAAGAAGTTGAAACAATCACACCATTATCAGCTGATAAGGTGGATTGTTTCAACTTCATTTTCTTCAAGACGTTATCAATCACAAGGCTGGAAAAATATAGAATAATTGTGCCGATAACATTATGAAAATTCACAATGGTAATACTGACAAAAAAAAAAGAAGAGGGGAATATTGCAGAGCTTATTTTTATTTCGAAACTAGAAGTAATAATAATGGTAATTGGACTGAGAATAGCTGATTCTATAGATAGCTACTGACTGACAAATAATACAATTCGCTCTTTAACAATTCCAGTTCAAAGCAAAATTATAGATAGCTGATCACAAAATTACAATTAAGTATACAACTAAAATGTTGGCAATTATTTTGTCACAAATCTGATACTATAAAACTTATATAGTTGCTTAGAAGTAAAAGCTAAGGCAGATCTAAAGGAAAGAAGAAAGAAAAAAGAAGAAGAAAAAATGGGTTAGGGGATTTTTTTAAATAAAAAATAAGAAAAAGGCAATATTTGCTAATGAAGATGTTCTTAGAATGAAGAACGATTTTTTTTTTAATGCCTCATCGACTTGTCTCCATTTATTTGAACAAGTAAGGCGTTTATTCAATTGAATTGTATTACTTAAAATAAATAACTTACTATGGTAAGTACAAGATATAAAACTAGAAATAAATATTAAAAACCATCAAACATTTAATTAACCAGATCCTCCCTATTTAGGGATTACTATTATTATTTACGAAGGGGAAAAGATGATGATTATTTAAACGTATCCAAACAAAGCTTTCACAAAAATAGGAACTTAATTCAAACAAATGAAACATATGTCAAACTGAGATAAAATATGCATAATTCAATTAATGCGTACATCATAATGAACTAAGTTTATTAAATATAATACTGATAAAAAATATCAATAATAAAAGCACTAAATTAAACTTTACATTAAAAATAATAGTAAAGAAATTCATAATTTAACTCGTAAGAACATCAGGATTAAAATTTTTTTGTAAATTAAGAAGAAAAACAAATAATGAGATATTGATTTCTTTATTCTAGAGTGCTCTTAACAATTAATAATCATGATATTTCGTTCATAATCAGTAAAATGCTATGAGTGTGCTTCTGTGCTCATCAACAGTGTTTAATCTGTTCAAAAGATAAAAAGCACTGACATATCATACAGGTGGTACTTCTGACTGACAATGATACCATTGTCTATCCTGACTGTTATCAGTTGCAATGTTTAGTGCTGAATGGAAAAAATAAAAAAATATCAATGCTTTTGAGTGTTTAAAAATATCATCAAGTGCTCTTGATTGGGTAACCGGACGCTCTTAACAATAACAAATTTCTTCTGGAAAAATTGGGCAATTGGAAAATACTCTTCACAAATTTTTAGCTTTATTAAGTACACTTCTATTGTTTCATTGTAGACTGTGGTAAATAGGTTAAAACTATGAAAAGAATTGAAAAGATAAGAAATTTGTTGCGTACAAAACGATCCAATTTTTATTTATTTATTATTTTGCAAGTTATAAAATTTTATAAGAAATCGGTGCAAATTTTTATTTTATAGAACAAAACAACCTCGACAACGGTAATATCATTGGCGGGAGAAAAAGCAATTCAAACTTCTTTATTGATTACTACTACTCTTAAACTATTTATAGTATGCTTACAATTTTTGTAAACGATATTTAAGCAGAGATATAGTATAAAATGGAACAAATTACTAATTCTGACTTTTATAATTTTTTTTTTTTTTCTTTTAAAGACAAAGCAACCGTGTAGACCTCAAAATAGATTAGATACTTGTGCAATGCAATATTTTTCATGCCTTAATTGGGTCAAAATTAAACTTGATAAATTACAATTATCTAACAAACGTTTTAAGTAATCACACTCCTGGATAGTGTACAGATGATTTAATCCGATAATTCTTAAACCAATTAGATGCCTTCATTTTCCCCCCAGAGAATAAGATTATTCAAGCAAAACCTCTAGCATTTTTGAGGGATATAAGCGTTTTAAAATGAATTATGAATATAGCTATTGGTTTGTGAGGAATTTTTAAAAGTAAATTTAAAAATAAAAAAAATCTTAGAAAAATACCAATCATACAATAGCTTCAAAATAGAGTATAAAATCAAGTAATAAAATATCACCTGTCATGCATTAACTGGCAGAAAACTTAACATTATAAATCACAGTTGGTTTGTATACTTGAGAAATCTAATTAACATTTAAGATTTGTGTAGATAATTTTATCAGATAATTCATAAATAAGTTCGATTTTTCTTCATTGAGAATTTGATAATCTTATTATAGAATGAATTATAAATATAAGTATAGCTTTATTCTCGACGTACTAATGTTAGTGGGCCTTAGTAAATTTTTAAAAGTGCATTGCAAAAAAATAATGTACTTTATGTCATTTTTGGGTGTACTTTATGTCATTGTTGATATTGTCCATCCCCAAAGTGACCTCCAAAATATTGCGTGCTTAAGGTTAGAAAGAAAAAAAGGGTGGCCTACCAATCAGGAGAGGGGTGGAGTGAGCCATTATGCAAGCACAATAGCTTTCATTAGGTATTCTGTACTAAGAGTCATCCTTCAATGTTGTGAAATTACTCTAGCATTGTTTGGATTTAAATGACGGAAAATTTCCCTTTCGATGTCATGAGCATAGGCTGTTTGGAGATTATTAACCTATTCTCATTCCCCGATTACAATCTCGAAGGCATGGGTCTCGACGATTGAGAAAGATTGGATAAAAGGGTTGAAAGAACACGAAAGATGGAATTAGAAGACCTCATTGCGACCTTTACATTTTGGAGAAAACAATAAAAAACCTTGAAAAAAATCAACGAAATGTCACTATTTTTACTTCAATTACTTTTCTTAATAACTGTAGTTGAATATAATCTATTTTTGTCAATATGTCTAAAAGTATTGTTCCCTATTGTGCTGTAGATATTTGAAAGTTTATAAATTTTTGACTTATCTACACTACGTGATTTCTACTTTCGTAACAACAATTTTCAATTTTTATAAATAAAAAGCCCGATTTCAATTTTTAATAAGAAAAAAATTAATAAATAAAAACTTGCCAACTGCTTCCTAGCTCGACGTGATAAATGAAGAAAATTTTATAATAAAACATGATATTTTATAATTGACAATTTGGATTAATTAATTTTTAAATCGAAATAAATAATCTACTGAAAATTAAAAAAAGAAAAAAATAGGGTCATATTATCAAAAATCTGATATAATGAATGCTTTTTTAATTGAGTTAGTCGGTTTTTCAGCAACTCAAATATGCAACAGCTAATTTTATTTATAAATAAAATCATAGTACTATTTTTGGCAATTCAGAAATCTATTAAATTAGTTTTAACAATTAATTGTTTACCTTATATAATATAAAACGGAATATATGATGAATTACCTATGAATTTGATTCCTCACCTGTTAAACAAAGTATTATTATGTTTGAATTAGATTGGTACAGAACTAATGAGGGTTAAATTTTTATTTTCCATATTATTTAAAAAAAGAATATATTTTCTTTTGAAACCTTGACGTGATAACTGACCGTTTGTCCGTGTATTATCTAGTATGGGTGGAGTCCATCAGTTTCCGTCCATACAAAAATCTTCTTATTCAACAATAATGTTCTGGTTTTGATATTGCATAGAAGTGGGTGGGGAACAAAGCATGGTTGTTCGTCTGTGTCATTCAGAAAAAAGCGTGAAGAAAATTTTTTGCCAAGGTTAGAGGCAACGCCCTGTAGTACTATTGTACAAAGACCCAGAATTAACACGCTAGACTAAATAGTCATGTTAATTAAAAAATAAAACGTCGAACAATATTTAGTTAAAGCAAGGTGAAAAAGATTATGGCAGAATGAATTGAAGAAAAATTATAAAGTACAAGAATATAAACTAGAAACTTTAAATGAAGTAAAAGGTCATTCGATAGATTTTTTCCCTTCTTTCTAGTTTTAGGAGTTATAGCCATTTTTAAAGAAAACTTATTAGAGAAGTACATTGTAGAGAAATGTGCAACTTCTCCGTTTTTTGCATACATAATATCAAGAAGTAAGCTAATATAAAAAAAATAACAAGTTTTCAAAACTGTTTAAATAAACATAGAACTTTTGATTACAGTTTCAAGTTTATAAATCCCTTATATCCTACGATATCAAAATCAAAGTTACTGTTCAAATATTTCCTTTGTAACAAAATAACTAATATCACCTTAATTCGATTAAGAATTAATGTAACAGGCAATAACAAATGCTGCTTTAAAAGGAAATTTTTATCTCAAAATTATCTCCCTTTAAAATTATACTTTTATTAAAATAACATTTAAATTACACTTTTATTAAAATAAAATTAAAAAGAGATATTTTAAATGCAGCTTGCAATCTTTTAAATTCATCTCACTACAACTAAAAATATTCCACACTTGCCAAATGAAGAAAATAATCCAATCAGAAATAAGTAGATAAAAATTTTAATAGTAGTTCTAAAGCAATAAGTAAAACGAATAAAAATTATTGATATTTCAACCCTTTTTAAACGACGATCAACCTGTTAAAGAAAAAGAAAAAAACTGATGACTGGGTTCGCTCTTTTAAGTGGAATCTCCCGTCGTTTCGAGTTCCGCAGCCACAGTTCGATCCAGCGATCACCTGTTGTTCGCGAATGCAAAAGCAGTGTCACCTAGCGAAGATGATCATTTGCTAGGCAGGGAAAAAAAATTAAACAAAAGATGCCAAACAATAAATGGTGGACAAGTTTCCTCAGCTTAATTCAGGGTCAGAGGGTCGTTCCGCTCTGCATCATCCCTGGAGCACCCCTTGTGAGGGGATGGCGAACGTGAAATGGGAATAGATTGATGATTATATGAATGCTCAGGGCGATGAAAGAAAAAAGTAAATAATATCTATTTTATTTAAAACTTATACGTAATAGAAAGGAATGAATTGCAAGAGCATTTGAACTCTTTTTTTCAAGCAATAAACCTTTACCAGATCGGGATTATTCAATACAATATAAATGCGTCATCTTAAAAAAAAAATGCATTGCAAATCTTTTAGGGTTAAGTACAAAATTTCTTTCGGAAACAATCGCGGTATAATAAACCGTACTTTGTTATTACTGAATATTAAAAGTTTTAATTAAATCCCTGGCAAGCAACTGAAACTAGATCACCTAATTCGCTTTTTAAATTAAATACAAATATGCATGCTTTCTATGTTAAATGTATGAATAACAATTACAAATAAACTGCACTATGCAGGCCTTGTGCTAAGCATTCACCACCTCGCCAAATGCGATAAAATCGTAAATTTGGCGAATAAAATTGTGTTTTGGCGAAAGTATTAGAGGGTGATTTTTTTCCACGAGAAAGAAAAATATATATTTAACTAGATCCTCAAAATTACGACAAAATTAATTTTTTTAATCAAACAGTATTTTTTATTCGATTACAGTAATTTTCAGTGCGCCGCATAACCAATGAGAATTGGGTCCAAATTATGTAAGCCTGAGACAAACTACTGTGAAATAGTTTTCTATGAGAAAAAAATTAATCATAAAAAATTGTTAAGATTTGCATTTTCGAAAATTGGCGAATACTTTTCATATTTGGCTAATTTACTAGTTAATAATTTGGAATCCTTAACGCAAGCTCTGTCTAAGCATACATTTTTTTTTAATAAGCTTGTTAGAAAGCTACTTTAGACTTTTAGAAATTTGACCTAACTTCAGACTCCATATCTTTATGTCACCGTAAATAATATTCATATTTAAAAGAAGAAAGAAGAAAAAAAACTATTGGAATAGCTACTCTAGTTAAATTTAGACATATATGTAATAGCAAATGCCTAAGTTTCTAATAAACTATTGCTCAAATTTTAATTTACGATAAGACGCCTGCATTGCCCTCGCGCAAATCAGCCCGTCACTTTTTTTTAAAATGCGTATAATGTATTATTGAATATGAGTTAAAAGATTCAGAAATGTATTTAACGTTTTGAAAGTAGGACTTGTACACAGTAGCTAGAGAAATGAGAAATTTCTTTCGTCAAAATCACCCATAAGGCCCCTGATAGAGATGCTTATTGAAAGCTAGATAAACTGTTAGTAACGCAATAGCAATCTGTCAAAGCGTGACTGAAATATCTTCCTTGCTTTAATCTAAATAATTTACAACGCCTATCATTTAACTCGTAAAAACACTTGGAATTGAAGACCAAGTTTTTCTTTTCTCTCATTTAAATTGGAAGGGAAAAAATTAACACCGATAACTAGAAATCATAGCGAATAAAAAAAGAGCAAAACAAATATTTTCACTAACATTGACGTCATAGGACCACGTGTCCACGCGAACGGAGGGTCGATGGAGCTTTTTTTATTTATTTTATTATTATTATTTCTTTAACAACGTCCCCTGGATGGATGAAAAAGACGCTAATATATACTGCTAAGCAAGAGGCCCAAGTTAAGGGTATCGAAGTTCCAGAAAAGTTAAATAGCGGGTCTTCCTCGGCGCAAGGAGCAATAAAACGATTTTTTATGGATAAATCAAGGGCTTTCTGTGGTAAATCCATAAGGAATACTCTTTGTACTGCTACATGAAATATGAGTTTAGAAATAGTATGCTATGTTATCAAATGAAAAGAAAAACATAACCATTACAATACAGCATTCTATACATAAATAACTCATTTTTAGTGTGCGAAAATAACAATAATATAAATTTTAAAGGAAAAAAATTCAGTTTTTTTTTCTTCCTTTTTTTTCTAGGGAATGTGTATAACAGTTGTGTAATACAATGCACTCAAAATTTTTAAATGTAATGCAGGATAAAGGACATTTCTTAAACAAATTAAGGAATGAATGCCAATGCAGAGGAAAAAATTAAAACTTATGCACAATAACTAAACTACACTTATCAATCTTAAGTTAAGCATTAAATAGAAATCGATGCATAAATATTGCATGTAACTTTCAAGTTAATACATTAATCGAAACATTAAAAACCTTGAGTAAACAACTAAATCAAGATACAAAACTAGCGCCATTTTTAGTATTAAGCCCTAGATAAAAAATTTCAACACTCCTATTTTTTTTACAAGCTTATATTGTAAATTAGAACAGAATTTCCTTTTTAAGAGAAATTGAAATCGTAGTCGCAAAGGAAGTAATTAGGTATTCATGATTCACCTTGAAAATTAATATGCCATACTAACTGAGACCGCCAAAATATACCGGGTGTAATTCGACTAGATTAGATCATATGTAGAAGATGAAGGGGAAAGAAAGAAAAAAAAATTACGTGAAAGGAGAGCAAACAACGTTATAAGAGCAAGTTGAAACAAGCTAGGTTTATTATCAGTCCTTCTTTTTTGTGGAGGTTTATTAGCAAATAAAATGACTCACATTCAAATGATAAGAATATTCGGTCACAATAGCAACAAAAAGATTTATGTATAGAAAATTCGAGCCATTATTCTTGATTGAAGTTGTCACATCTAGGATGTCAAAAGATCGTATGTCGATTCATATAAAATTGGCATCATGTTCGCTCTAACAACAACCTTTGCTACGACTAAGCAAATATTAGATACCTTTGGATTGTATAATGACGAGGATTAATAAAAATTTCTATTATTTAAAATTAGGAGATTTTTGTTGGCTTAGTTTTTTTTTTATTTATTTAAAAAAAAAAAACACCTTAAGTGCAAAAGATATATCTAATGAAAAAGTATAAGAAAATCTTACTATCAACTTTATTATTATAATGAACAGAAGGTACCATTCCAAAATTGTGCTTTATTTTTAGTTTTAAAATATGTTGTGTTAAGTGTTATGAATCAAATTTATTTTTTATATAATTTAGGCGGCTTTTAATTAGAAAACGCGTGTGGCAGAGAGTTTCATATCGTTGCGACACTGTCCAGAGCTAATTATTTTGGAAAATGTCTCCTGAACTTCCTTTCTACCAATCAGTGCATTATTTTACATATATATAATATTTTTGTTTAAAATATATATGTTAAAAAGGAAGAAAAAAAAATATCGCACTAACAGGCGAAATTTGAAATCCGGAAAAATTCAACACCAACAGATGCTTGAGCAAATCATGTTTAATATTTAGCTCACTTTCTTGTTGTAAGAAAGACCAACAAAAAAAAAAACTGCAGCAATAAAAAAAATGAAAATAAAATAAATCAGGTATAAAAGCAATTATTGGAGACATAATAGCTAGTTCATTTCCGAAAAGAAAAATAAATAAATAAAAAATCAGTGATGCTCTAGAGTCGAAGACGAATGAAGCGCCTCTGGTAAGGGGTCGAAAAACTATGTAAGGGGGAACTATAGATAGATAAGCATACCCCCAGATTCGGGGTGTTTTGCAGAACAAGAAAAAAAAGGGATATATATATATATTTTATTATCTATGTATTGCAAGCAAAATTCGCTATATCAGCTATATCCGATTTACGAAAATTCATTTCTTTCGTAAATGATTAAAATATTCGAAAAAAAGTTCGTGACAGTGATTGCAACACAACATTAGCTCTATGTACGCATATGTTGAATTCATTGGAATAATTAGAAGGAATGTTTCGCAAAAATGACTCAGCATAAAGAAAATGCCTTCAAGCATGAGTTAACATTGCACAAGAATATCCTCGCCTCTATTCAAATTGTGGCGTTGATTTGTTGCTATTCTAAATAATAGGCTTGAAAATTTATTGCAACTTAAGTTGTGTTGGCCATAGTATCACGGGTGTGCGTTAAAGCCAACTAGGAAAATTACAAACCTAATATGCTTGTTAAATATTCGCTTTCTTAGGCCTGTATCTCGGTCAAGATTTTATCGTCGTCATAATTTAAAAACCGAATGATTTAGAATATGTAATTTTAATAAATTTATGGGATATTACACAAAATAACTATCATATGTATTTTTTAATTCAGTATTAACGTACAATAACTAGTACATAGTGTTACTGTAGTATAATCATGCTATAATCCAATATTAGAAATTTTCACTCTATGAACTATTTACTGTTTTATGATAATGGAAGTAAAGATTTAGAAGAAAAAAACTCTATATTTTAACATACTCTGTACCTTTGATACTTTGTATCTTCTCAAAAATAATAAATGATAAAGCAGAAAAGCTTCTGAATGCATGCATAGGAAAATGTGTTTGGTCGCACAATGTTCATGCATAGTAGTAATTAGATTAATTTCGATTCCCAAATCGAATAAAATCAAATTTTTAAAAAAATAGTAGGAAATTTTAAGATTGCTAAAATAATTAAACACAACAATATAGACAACAAACAGGAATTTTATTCATAACTCGTAAATATTTATTGGAAGAAGAGGGAAAAAAAGCAAAACTACGTATGAATTCAGTAAAAAAATTTTATGAAACAATCCGTTTTCATGATGGTTAAACATACGCAATCCCAAAAGAAACGTCATTAAAGTAAATAAAAAAAGGGACAAGGAATTCGAATTATTTGTCAATACCCAGTCGCACGTGCATGACGTCAAGCGTAAAGTTTTTGGCGGGAAACTATATCCTTGCATAAGTAGCGCCTGAGCCAATAAAGAATAAAGCAAAAAAACTGCTACCACTGTTACAAAACACCAGATTTCAAGATGATATTTGCAAAAGAGATAATATTAGGGACAGAAATGAGAAGAAAAAATATTCTATTAATGGTTTTGGTTAGAAGAAGGCATCGCTTCCAACTGCAGCCGTGTAAAAACAAAAGTTTGGAACAATGATAAATGAGTAAATCAATAATTGTTCTTGAAATCTTTACTATAACTGGCAAAACACAATAAAACAATTCTTTTAAAATAAATTTAAAATACATGATTTATGATTAATTTAAATTGATGTTTATCAGTTTATACAACGAATTTTAATAAAAAAATTTTAAAGAAAAAAACATACGAAAGATTAAATAAGAATGTAGAAAAAATTGAAGAGAAAGAAACAAAATAAATTTTAACAAACGTTAAGTATTATATGAATATAATATTAAATGTACCTTTTCTTTAATTTTTTATCTTGCATTATTAAGTTTCAAAGCAAAAATATTAAAAACACGTTTTACAAAATGATAAAATATGGTAATTGTATTACAATTAATAAAGTACCTAAAATAACAAGAATTCTAAATAATTATACAAAATTAAAAGCAATCAGAGAATATTTATAATTTTTAATGTGGCGCCATGGCTTAGTTGGTTAAAGCGCCTGTCTAGTAAACAGGAGATCGCGAGTTCGAATCTCGCTGGTGCCTAGAAATGGTTGTTTTTACCTAAACCAACAACGGTGGTTTTTTATGCAAAAGATAGATCAAAATATTAAAATTGATAAAGAGAATCCAGTGCTTCTCTAATACAATCGTTTACTTTTGGAAATGAAAAAAATTTATTCAAGAGAATTTTTTCTTAACATTGTATTAACATTTCAATTATATAAAGCACAATAAGTGCAATATTAATTTACCTAATACAAGTATTCAAAATAGCTTCGAATACTATCATATCATACTACGCGGCGCCATGGCTTAGTTGGTTAAAGCGCCTGTCTAGTAAACAGGAGATCGCGAGTTCGAATCTCGCTGGTGCCTAGCGACCTTTTGCATGATAGCTACGTGGATTAGCTAATAAAGAGCAGTAAAAAAAAAAAAAAACTTATTTTCATATGAGTTTAAAAAAAATTATAATTCAGTGTACGCTTTTTCATTGCAGTGTATAAAATACGAATTTCAGTTATTTGGTTGTATTCAATTTTCAAAATATTTTTTTTTTTTAAAGTCCTGTAAAATTCAGTCTTTAGATTCATGGGATCAATATGTGACGTGCAATATGTAACGTTATTAAGATAAAAATGTTTTCTGGAAAATACATGAACATTTCAATATTAATTTTCTCCCACTAAGGTCCCCATTTCGTTTTATCTCAAAGAAATGAAAAGTTGAATTAACTCTTAATTAAGCATTTATTTGCTACTGCCAAGCAAAAGTTACGCGTAAGAGATTCAATCTTTAAAATACATTAATAGTGTCCTTAAATGTTTATAATATTTATTTAAATTTCAATATTTTTTCGAGATATTGAATGATTGATCGAAATATTTTTACGTATTGCTTCACGTTTAATTAGCATCTCTTTTAAAATAATTTTTTTTTCATGAGCATTACAAAGACAAATTATAATAATAATCCATAGATATTACAGAAATAAAAAAATTTCTCCATGTAATACAGAAATCAAGAAGAAAAAAATACTTTTTTTAAATTAATGCTGCTACTATAATATTTTACTCGATGCGGTTATGGTATTTTCAATTAATTCAAAATAACTTGCTCTCTTTTAAATGGTTCATGCATAATTTATTTTTTATTTTATTATTTATCATTTTATATTTTCCTGTTTCGAAAACAAAAGTAAGTTTGGGTCATGTGAATGTAATTTTTAAAAGATTTGCGAATTCGATAATAATTATCTATAACATATGTTCAGGACTACTTTTTTAAAACTTGAACACTTTACATTTAATTATTTCAATGATACTGCGTGTATTTAAAAATAAACGTATAATAAATAATCAAACTAAAACGGATTTATTGTAATTTTACACCAACAATAATTCGATAAGAGTTTAATTAAGATAAGAGTACATTAAGTTTGATATTTTTAATTGTAAAATTTATAAATCTTCATGTTAACAATAATGTTAAAAAAAAATTTTTTTTGTCATCATTCTAACTCTCCGATTTATTTTCTAATGTTGTTTTTAGAAAGGTAAAATATTCTGATTTTATGTGTTATGTGTTTTTCTTATCATCATCAACGTCGTCATGTTCTGTGAAAGTTGGGGGTTTGTGGCGTTGACATTTTCCCCTCTTTGTAAATTATTTATAAAATATACTGAGCATAACAGTAAACTTTTCTCTTACATCTAGCAAAATCAGAAACGTTTTATTTTCTTTTTCGGAAACAGTAGACTTGAGATACAAATTTAATCGTCCCAAATTAGATTCATCTCATCTTCTTCTTTAAAAAAATTTTTCAGTTAGAAAAATATAATACCATGAAGTGTCTAAAGCCGACAGTCCTTTAATATTTTCATGTCGTAATACTTTAGTTTTTTAAGTCCGAGAATACTTAAAAAAGTTTTTTTTAATAAGATTTTTAATTACAATACTGTTACATTACTGCAGACAGAATTAATATATTTTTCAAAAAAAAAAAAAAAAAAAAAAAAAAAAAAAAAAAAAAAAAAAAAAAAAAAANCGTAGACGATTAGAAAGTTTTACCATTTTTAAAATTCTTTTACGTACCTTTAAAAATTAATATTAGTTCTCTTTTAAGTACTCCCTACCATATGCATATAGCGGGTCATTGAAACTTTTTCATTGAATTAAATTCGATACATTACAGCAAATGTAAAAAACTTTAACAACTCACAAAATCAAAGTAAAAAAAAACTTTTAATTACATAGACAATTGGATAAAATATATATTATTCTCTTAAAATTAATTTCATTCGATTTTAAACTGGACTTATAAAATGGGGTTCATATTTTTAAGTTATAAGACTACTTAAACATTCCCCAGCAGAAAATATACCTTTTCAAAATATAAAAAGAATGAAGCAAAGGATTGGAAGGCTTTATCTATTTTTTAAATTTAAATAATAAAGGATTTTTTCGACCAAAATGTTCGTTGCAATTTTTTCCCTGTTCAAGGATTGCATTTTTATAGAATTAATCAACACTTAACATGTTACGTGACAGTTGTAAGCACGTGCGCTGATAATTATGCTTTACGGAAGACTGCCTACTCGCCAAGGATAGGATGCAGGAAAATTAGAATAGCACTCCCTCGTCTTAATTTGTGCGGACGTTAAATATTAGATAAATACTTTTCACTCACTGCCTTTTTTTTATTGCTAAGTGAATTAAAGCAAAAGATACATATTTCTATACGTATTTTGTTTTCGAATCTAAGATAAGACGTAGCATAGATTAGACATTAATTCTTACATTAGAAAGATTGTTTTACAGATAGACTGATTTATAAATATTAATTTAAGATTGCATTAATCAATCTACTACTTTAAGTATGCAATCTTAAATTAGTTTATTGTACTACATATATCTACAAATATATAGAGCATTAAAGACAAAAAGGATAAGAAAAAGAGAGAAAAACGAAGAAAAATAATGAGTTTTATTAACTTATTTATTAATTATTTTAACTATCTAGTTTATTATCATTGTAGTGATGTTTAATTTACCATAACATAATAATTTTTAATTGGTGCATTGAAATGAATATAAAAATAACCTATAATGCGATGATGAATGATAAACTATGGCACATAAAGGATGAATGATATTATCTATAGTATTTTTGTTTAATTCCTCCCTATTGATTTGGCTTAAATAAATTCTTTGTGCTCGAAAACAAGCCAAATCGCGGACGTGATATTTCACTACGTAATTACTGACTCTTTTTGTTGTTTTTGTATTTAAATGTTTTTATTAATATTTTTAAACATTTGGTTTTAAAAGCAATGATATAATGATAAAATTACAATTACGTACCTTTAAATTTGTACATTCAAACTTGTCCAATGTATCACAAATATTTAAGTGGTAAATATTAAATGATTTACCTCTGATTGAGCTTCAGTATCAATAACTATCTTTTTTAATAGTGGAATCGTTAATAAAGTTTAAATTTACTTAAAAATATTTTTAAATAGTTCGAATTAGCAAACAAAAATGCATACCTTAAAATTACTATTAGCTTGACTATTTGAGATAAATATTTAATTCGCAACTAATTATTAAAATTTATAATTTGATTTAGTAAAAGGAAGTGACCGTATTCTTAAAATTAAGTTTACTGATTTCTTTTAAGTAACAATTTATTTAATTCATAACTATATATTTTATTTTATATTTATAGCAGGCGTAGAACAGCCGACGTAACTCTGAGTTTACGATTATCCATAATTAACTCCGCAGTCTTGTGATTTTGAACCCAACGCAGAAGACATGGGAACTCCTGGATCAAGCATTGGGATAAACTAGCTTTCGAGGAGAACTTAATGATTGGACTAGCCCACATTTGCGTTACATGCGGAAGAAAACTTCCCACGTTTAGCTTGACGGCAAGAGGTGATCCGTCTACCACTGAGGATATTTTGCGTCGGCACTGTGATCTGTGTGAACCGGGAGCGAAATTCGTATCAACCAGCCAACGTAAGGATTAGAACCTGAATCACTTCATTGGGAGACTAACGCTCAATCCCCTGAGCTCCATAACTGAATATTAAACTAATAATAATAATTCGACACAGTAAACAATAACTAATCAAATATTTCGATACGATATAGATTTAAAAAATATAGCCTTTGAACTATGCGTTTTAATAGTTGCTAATCATGCTTAACTTTTGTGTAACTAACTATAATACATTTAAATAAATAGTTAAATAATGCAAATGGCTAACCTGTGATTTTATGTTGAGAAGAGGCGCCTGCGCCAGTTTTTTTCTTCTTTTGAGTAGTAGGTCCTGCTTTATGAATCTCTTCAACAATCGGTTCCACAGGAGCTTGTTGGACTCTTTCCTCCCGGTTCGATTCCGGTGCTGTTGATTGCTTTTTACTGCTGGATGATTTGTTGGCAAACACGGGTTCCCATTGATACCTTCCTGCCAGCGGTGTTTCCGTCAGGAAATCAAAGTTCCAGCGCTCCGTGTCTCTTTTTCTAATTTCTTCTTGCATCTTTTTCAAGAACACTGCCGGACCTACCGGATTTGGATCGCTAGTTTCAAACAACTTTCGACACACTCGTCTGTTTACATCACTACCAAAATTACGTCGCATCGCGTCGCGATTTAGTAAGAGCACTTGCGCAGTGCACATAGCTCCACCTCCAACAACAATAAATAGATGACTTTCCAAATAAAACCGAATAGAAAAATGGCTAAATAGAACAATTCAGTGGAAGAGCCTTGCTGAAAAATAATACACGGCAGCGATAAAACGCGTTTTCACCTCAACGCTGTTTTTTTTCCCCCCGAATAAAGATCGGAGGAGAAAATAACAAGAGCTGCAAGAGTACAAGGTTTAGGAGAAATTCACGGAGCTCCTTGATCGAACGTCTTCTCTCGACGAAGCTGGCTACGGTAATAATTGCGGGGAAACTTTTGAAAACTTTTCAGATACTCCCTCCTCGATAACGTAACCGCTTTTTTTCCCCCCGTACATCTCCTCCCTCATTGCCTTCCCCCTGGCATCCTCCCCCGAATTTCGTTTATTTCAGCTTGTCGCAGCTCCTGTTATATGGTTGTATTGTTGTGGCTCTTAGTGTTGGCGTGGCTTTTGGCGACAGCTTGCGTCATTTAAGCCAACTCGAGAAATATCTGAAAAAAGAAGGGGATTAAGTATGAAGTCGTTATAATTTTTTGGAATATTTTTTTATATTGTTTTCCTTTTTTTTTTATCTCGATGCAACAATTCTAAGAGAATTTCCACAGTACATTTTTGCGTTAATATCCAATAGATTTAATTTCTGTTTAAATGAAATGCCTTTCCACAATTCGGGTGAAAAGCAGTATCATGATATTTAAATTTTTTTGGTGAGAAATTTTAGAATTTCGTGAGAATACGAATTATTAAAAAAATTATCAAATAAATAATCAATAAATGAAAATTATAAAAAGAGATTGTGGAATGATAGATATTTTTCAAGAATTATTTTCGATGTTATTTTCACGTAAACAACAGCAACGGAAATTTTGCTACTTACAAAATTTTATATCGACTCTTTTACACACGTTTATTGAACATTTTAACACGTTGAAAGCTTAAGAAAAACTGTTGACATAGTAAGTTACAGCCTTTCAATTTTAAAACTGTTTATAAAGTGAAAAATTGAATCATGCAATGCAATGCATGGAGCATGGAGTATTTCCATGCTGTGTTCAATGCGTGGAGATACGAACCTTTTTAAGTAAGCCACATTTCTGTTGTGTTATTTTTCCTCCTTTATTTAAGTTAAAATTACTGTGAAACTATTTCCTCACTAAATCTGAAATATTGACAGCATCACATTCCCCTAAAAGCATGTATACAAACGCTAGTAAAAATATATTGGCTAATTTATCTAAATTTATGCTTATCTTTCTATTCAATAAAGTTATTCGATAAAGCTGCCTTCTACAACATTTTGGAGTTTATCGATTTTGAAAATTTACAGAATTATGTTTAGCATGTTTATGTACTTGTAAACCAAAAAGGTAAGGCATATGACTGGCCCTTTAATAAAAATAATAATAATAAATAATGTAAACCTGTTCTCTCATTTCAATATTACTGTACAACAGCCTTAAGTGTTTTCAAATTATTATATTTTTATACAAACGCAGGAGAAAAATAATTTTAAACATGATTTTCTTTTCCAATAACTGTAAAAACTACTTTTGTTTAAACTATAGCTAAAACTGCATGTTTCATGCATATTTTTATAAAAAAAAACTTTATTTGCAGTCTGTTAATTATATTTTCAATATTTACATTTTAGTTTGTTATAAATTCTAACATTTAACAGTGGTTTGAGATACGAGAAAGAAATCTATTGTTCCAGCTGTTATATTTTCTTACGTTGATTAACACTAACAAGAGAATGGCACCCATTAGTTTGTTCTTTGAACTTTGCACTTTACTTAGAACAAAGTTAGTGCGTGATAACAACAACTGAAGACATTTTATCTAATTGGAAAACAAAAGGAACTGCTGATAAAAATAAACTTAGGAAATTATTTTTCAAATCTGCAATAATATAAAACACATTCAAATAATTTTTTTACTTAATTCAAAACTAAAATTTCTGCAATGATACATTCTTTAGAATTAGAAACATGTATATTTCTGAATCTCCACTTAATTTTCGTTTCTTAATTAAAGCGATTAAATTATTAAAGTTTCTCAATTAGCAAAAAAATTGCGATTAAGATAGAACATTTTTGTCACAAGAAAAACTTAATTTCTTAAATTAAATATTTCCGTTTAGAAACTTAAATATTTAGAACTGTAAACAACTCTATTTTATCTATTCTTTGAAAATAATAGACGCAATTATAATCCAAGTATGTATAACTCACACTTGAAAACATTGAATGTTTTGACTTCCAGCCAAACAGTTAATGAAAATAAGTAAACTTTTTTAAAGGGATAAATTCTTTGCATATTAAATACTGTTTTAACCGGAATGATTAACTATTGTTTGAAAATAAAAAATGTTATAAAATAATACTTTATAAATAAATTAATTATTAATTTATAAATATATTAATATGAATAAATTAATTAAAGCATTAATAAATATGTTAATCATAAATAAATTAATTATTAATTTAAAATTAATAATTATAAATTTATAAATAAATTTGAAAAATTTTTTTTGATAAATTTAAATTACTAATTATTTGAGTAGAGCATGATGAAACATGGAAAAGTTCATATTCATTGCACATTTAAATCATTTTTAAGTAAATATTTTACTTAAAGTAATTATTTTATTAATCATTAATTAGCTAATTAATTAATAAATGCGATCATTTAAAAATATGAAATCAAGAATTTGGAAATTAAAGCACTAAATTTTTAATGAGTAATATGTGTAAGTTATCTCTTAAGATTTACAAAGCCATTCAGATAAGTATGCAAGTATCAATAATGCAGACACTGAATCTCTCAGATAAAAATATACGAGTATTGATTCATGCAGATACTGAATCTTTTAAATCCATATACAAGTACTGATAAAAGCAGATACTGAGTCATTCAGATACTGAGCCATTCAGATAAATATACGAGTACTGATGAACGCAGATACATCAGAATCATTCAGATTCATGCAGGTATTGAAACACACCGATAAATAAAATTCGTATAATGGATCGTACGTTCGAATAACTATAGTTTAAATATCTATTAAGTAAGAATAAACTAGTGATAACTTTATATAGAGATTACACGTCATTGGTACAGTGTATAAGGATATAACGGTGATATTATGAAAAAAAGAAGTTATGGTAAAGCTTAAAGATAATTCGTGTGCACGGCTTTTGAATGATCAATACACATGTTTTTTCCATTTTTATTATTTTTTTTATTAGAAATATACTACTGTTCTTTTAAAAAGCACCCCAAAAAAATTTAATATTCTATTTTACATTTTCTAGAGTTTTGCCTAGGAATAAAGAAGGAAAGCGTGCTTCACCACGGAGAAGGACACTTTGAAATTTGAAAGGGCACTTACTTAACACTGTAAAAAAAATACCAAAATGTGTAATATTATGTATTTATAAAATTTGATCCTCAACAATTTTTAAATTACCCTCTTATATATTATTTTAAGTGTATATTTCAAAAAGTTATTCTTACACATTATTAAGATAGTAATTTATTTTTTTTTGTAGTTTATAAAAATAATTAAAGTCATGCTTAAAATCAAACTCTCTGTATATAAATTTCTTTTCAATAAACAGAAACCTAAAAATATTATTAATTGATAAAAAAATTTAAAGCTTTTTTATATAATTTAAACGGAAAATTATAATAAAATGAACATTTAAAAGTGCATGTTTTTTAAAAAGGTATTTATTTAAAAAATAATTTTAAAGTTTTAAATCACTTAAAAAATGCATCAATATATGAAACTTATAAAAATTGAAGTATTTGAGAATAATCCTAACAATGTAAATGTTTGTAATAACCATCAGAATTAAATCTATAAGCACAGCTAATTTTACCAGTGTGTAATTATTATTTGAAGAGTAATTATGATTTAAGGAATATGGCATTCCTAAATGATAGAATTGCCCTGTGAGGAATACATAACCAGGTAGTTTATTGTTATTTTGATTTCATTACACGGAATTTTTATTAGGACAATAAAAACCGAATTATATTTTTATTGTTGAACAGTTTTTGTATACTTCGTTTAAAAAAAATATGTATTTTAAAGTTATACGTACAAACATCCAGAAACAGAAAGATGTTATAAAAATATTTACGCGCCACTGCATAATAATAAAAAGGTAGGTCATAAGATTAGTCTTTCAATATTTTATTTTGTAACCGTGACAGAACAGCCGCCCAATTCGGGGTTTCCGACTACCAATGTTCAACTCCGTGGACTTGTAATCTTGAACCCGATCCAGAAGACAAGGAAGCTCCTGGATCAAATATTGGGTGAAATTTGCCCTCGTGGAGGACTTTTTGATGAAACTAACCAGCGTAATGGGGAGAGGAAAATCACAAAATCTCCCACAGTCAGCCTGGCAAGGGAACTCTAAGCCATGATCCGTATATTTTATGTCAGTACTCTGATCAGTACTGAGGATATTTTATGTCAGTACTCTGGTCAGTACAAGCCGGGAGTGGCATTCGAATTGACCAGTCATCCCTGGGATTCGAATATCATTGAAAGGCCAGCGGTCTGAGCCACCACGGATCAAAAATAATATTCAATATTTAAAAAATAAATGTCCTTGATTGGAAGTGGTTGTTAATAAGGAATTAAAAAATCATCATTAACAGTGATTTCCACGCCCTGCTTGCTGATGTTCCCTAACACTCATATGATATCTTATTTGGTTTGCTTTGAAAACCACGCTCGTGCCCCTCGCCACTAAGTTGAACCCATTTGAAATGTGGTCTAGCTTAAAATCTAAAGAATTTAAAATGATTATTAAAATTTTTAAGACTAATTCTTCTTTAAAAATTTTTAATTATTAACTAATAGTAAGTTATCGAAATAAATTTTTTTAAATGCAATACAAATTTTAACATGTAATAAAAAACTTAAACACCTTAAAACTTTTTGGACGTAAAACTTTAAGTATTTTAGCCACCGATTAAACTCTGAATAGTTTTTTTTATTCTTTATTTTTAAATTCCCTTATTATATTGCCAACGAAGAAAATACTGTAAATCAATCGGATTTTATGTATTGAGTTTTAGTCTACCCAATACTCTTGTGTAGCAATCTGTAAATATGTTTTCCCTGCTCGCGTTATGCCGACGCAGGGAAACCGCTTTGTCCTCAAAAAGCAGAAGTAAGAGTTAAGAAAATTTTGCAAATATTTTTTTAAAAAAAATGCTTATAAAAGGGCAGTAATAAATGAAATTTTTAATATCAGTGTCAACTTTTCGTTAAATGCAGTCATACATGGATGTTAACTATTCAAAGAGTTTCTAAACATTTTCCAAAGAATATTTTTACCGTATGATCACAATTAATGTAAAATTGATACGTAAAATAACGGTTTGTTTGTTTTGCTAATAAAATAAATGTTTTTTCTCTTAAGTTACTTCGGCTTAAGATATTCCTTGTGAGTTTTCATTGATTGCGAAATGAGCTAAATTCGTTTTTCATAACTTATTTTCGTGGAACTAATATATACATTTTGCTTTTTCGGTTGCTATTTCTTTTAAAGGTAATTTTATTTGAGTTATTGTTATACGAAGTATATTTTGAATTTAGTTAATGTTGCGCAAAATATAGGTAAAAATTCAAAATACGACAGCAACGAACAAAATCAAAATTGAGTGGAAAAAGTATTCGTAAATAGCATATGCATGGAAATTTCATTTAACTTCTTATAAATCTTCAATTTTCCATTGATAAATTTTTATTTTTTGTTCTTCTTTCCATTGATAAATTTTTATTTTTTGTTCTTCATTTAATTGTAACTAATTTTTCAATTTTTACTGTAGAAAAATGATAAAATCACGTTGCTGACCCATCTTTTGTGCAATCACTATCATATAGAGCATTATATGAGCTTCATTTTAATCAATGCATGATACATATAATGTATGACTATTTAAGTCTTCTAATTCGGTATAACATTAATTCGTTTCGAGGGTAATTAAAATTAATTTTACTCATACCTATTTGAATTACAAATGTTGATAATTTGACTACGAGGACAAATTACTATTTTATGCACACATCACGGTAAATAAATATTTATCGAAATGAAGTTGCGAGACAATTATGATTATTGATCATTTGTGTTTATTTCCTTTTTTAAAGTTTCCAATTTTTACATTTGTTGCTCATTTTAATCTTAGTATAACTAAATTTTGTATTATTTTGTTTCGCTTATAAACTACCAAAGATTACATTTTTCTTAAAATAAATTTTTATTTTAATATTCATTGAGTAGTAAGAAAACCATTAATCATAATTCGGCAATAAAAAATTCGCCTTGTGAGCAATTTTTTTTATTCGTCTAGGAGATTCATTTTAAATTCTTATTAATACTTCAGAGGAACCTAACAAGCACTCGAGTACAAAAAAATATTTTTTTTTAATAATTTTGTAATTTCTTCCCTTAAAATATCAACAAAAAAAGAGTTTCTTTTTTTAGTTTCAGGGATTAAATATGGTTTAAGGTCTATTCTGCGTTGAACGGATTAAAATTTATTAATTTTTTTATATGGATTTTGAAATAATTCAGTAATTTTCTTCTTAAAAGAAACATAAAAAATTCAAGAAAAAGATTGCAAATGTGCCTGCTCTTTAAATGCATCTCATCAAAGTATCGAACAGAGAAGCACCAACAATACCATTCATAAGTTATACGTTCTACCTCCTCGTTTGCCTCTTACAACCTTACTAAAAACAAAAGCGAAACTTTGCAGCCAAACAAAGCTTAAATAATTCAATTTTCCTTGTGGACGCCACATAAAAAAAAAGAGTTCTTACTCCAACCTCACAGTAACCGATCATACCTTACTAAAACGTTAAAAAAAGATACCTACCTATCTAATATTAATAATTCACAACCATAGAGAGGGCAAGAACACGTCGGAGTCTCTTATTTCATTGTTTCGGAAACAATAGATAGCGGCGGAAGGGTCAAGATCCATAAAGCACGGGGATGATCCGAACTTGATATTTTAACGAATTTTCTTTTTATGTTGTTTCCCAGAGGAGGAAAAGAAAAAAAAAAAAAAAGAATTGTTTCCAGACAATAAGGTATCCCTATCTTTTGAAACCGCCTCTATTGCTAGCTATTACCGGTGGTTGTAAAAGCCAATTGCTTTCATGACTCATTGGTGACAAAAACGGTTCTGAATGATCATTGACAGTCGTGTCATTCTGTGGTAATTCTCTGGTTTCTTTGTTAGAGACTTGAGAAAGTATCCTGTAATAAGGGCTAAAAAGTCACTTTTGTCGGCTTACTTATGATTACATTGATTAAGATGTCTTTTACGAAACACAATAGTTATTATTAAATAAATAACTCTAAGAAACTGAAGCGGTAAGACATTACTTGATTAAAAACTTTATTCGCTTCAAAATCTGTATATTATTTAAGCAATTGAAGTTTTTAATCAAGTAATTATTAGTTATTATTTTATTTGTAGAAAAAGTTTGATTTGAAACTTTTATTCAAGTTGTTATTAGCTATTATTTTATTTGTAGAAAAAGTTTGATCTGAAACTGAGTAAAATAAATAATATAGGGTAAACTAACCAGTGAAGGAACACTTAAGCTTCGCTTGTCTCTTAAAAAATCATATTAATTTCAAAATTCGTAATTTTAGTTAAATGACAGTGTCAACATATTTGTTACAAATTGCAAATTATATAAAAAATTTTTAGAGAACGTTCATAATATTGTTTTAAAGTTTTGGAGATTCAAATAACAAGTAGTAAGAAGACCAAGTGAGGGAACAGCTCTTACCAGTGAATGAACACCCAGTAAAGGAACACTTAATTTTGGTTATTTTTTAATGCTCTTTATGAATTTATAAGCCATACAAATATTTAAAAACGAGCCTATTCTTGAAATTATAACATATAAATACTTGGAAAATGTTAACTTTTTTTTGTAATCATGAATTGAACATGAAAGTGTCCACATATTTACACATACTGTTCATTCGCTGGGAAATCTATGTCCAGTAAAGGAACATGCCTGTTCCCTCACTGGTTAGAAGTTGTTTTTCGTATTTTTAATATATTTTTAATGCGGAACATCATTAAAGGTACAGGAAAATTAAAGTTTATCTTTTATTTTCATTGACTTAGAAAGAAAACCTGTAAAGGAACACTTGTTCCTTCACTGGTTTTTCATCTTTTGGTGATCCAGTCAATAAACACTCCCTTATCTCAGTACTTTATTATGCTATGATGCCTAAAAAAATAAAACGTAACTTCAATAATTATATTTTGAATTCTCTTTTTCACAGTGAGAAAAATAAAACTATTACATCCAATTAATTCCTCTTCAAACATATAAATACAAACACTCACCTTATAATTTTTCAAAGAAACAAGATGTTGCAGAGATAATAACAAATTCAAAACTTTTTCCAGAGAAGTTTATTTGACCAGGTAATCCAGAACATTGCTAGATGACTTCCTATTGTTTGGCAGTATACTGTTGTTACTAATCAATCTAAAGAAAACTTTAAAATCCTTATTTTTAATCAATAGGTATGAAATGTTCCTTCACTGGGTAGTGTTCCTTCACTGGTTGGTTTACCCTATATTATTCACTATTAGAAATTTCTCAGAAAAAATGGCTAAATAGCAATTTATTGAATTGCTATTTTAACATATTCAAACAAAGCAGTTAAATGACCATAAATAAAATAGAATTCAAAGTGTTAATTGTGAAGAAAAAAAACTTTTATTAACTGCTTTCACTTAAAACGGTTAAACAACCAGAATTTTATAGCATCCACTAAGCCCAACTAATGAATTCACTTAATTCCTTGCAGCTGCATACATATTATAGCCGAGAGGGCAATTCTGTCAATCTCATGGCCAACAGAACAGGGGTTTGAGTCCCAGCGTTGACACCACATCATTTCCTGTAATACCTTCAACACATGAAGAGTTTCTAGTCTCCTGCTCACCCTAAATTGGGATTATTAGAATATGATACTCTCATTCACGTATAGATGGCAGCACCTGCTAACTATCTCCAACGTCCGGTTAATTTCTTAACGGTTTTGAAACCACGTTGCTTGTAAATGGTAAAAAAAACCATACAGTTTTGTACTCATGGTTTTTTTACCCTATTAGTTGTAAACGGTTTTAAAATCATTAAGTTAAAAATTGTTCTTTACCGTAAACTTCATCATTAAATGGATGAGCAGTCTCTGCTGCCGGTTATTATACCAT
Source organism: Parasteatoda tepidariorum (assembly GCF_043381705.1). Classification (NCBI taxonomy): domain Eukaryota; kingdom Metazoa; phylum Arthropoda; class Arachnida; order Araneae; family Theridiidae; genus Parasteatoda; species Parasteatoda tepidariorum. Next base: position 7,221,366 of record NC_092213.1, read on the forward strand.
AATTTTAGAATGAAAATTCTAACAGTGTTCAAATCTAATTGACACAAACTGGATCAGATGCTGTATGAATTGCAAATCTAAACTCTGTACAAAGTGTGTGTGCTTTTGACATTATTACAACTTTAGTTTTTAAGCACAATAATGCACTGTCAGATAAATCGGTTAAACGTTGAACTATAATATTGGTACCTTGAATACAGTGCAAATTTGCTGCAACTTTAATAATGTTTTATTTTGGACTCTATTTTTCTTGAACTTGAACGTTTAAATTTAATTAATATGTGAATAGATAGCACATTTTCGAATTAATATTACATTTCAACAATGTGTAATTTTTTAAATAAAATAACGTTCTTTTTTTAACAAGAAAACACACTTTTAATAAAATTTTTAAAAAACAGATTCATATAATCGGAAATCTAACTACATATGGAGAAAAAATTTATGTATGGCAATGACATTTATGGATCAAAGAGTCAGAATTTCGGTGAATACAAAATTGCTTACATTATTACAATTCTTTAAGGAAATTGTAGGATGTTTTGAAATTAGAAAAATCTTATAAATATTCACGCATATTAGTTTTAATTCTTTAATAAAAATTTGCAAACGTNTGGTGTTGGTTGATTTTGCGCCTTTTTAAAATAATGCGCCCATGGCTCTCGCCATACCTGCCATACCCTAGATACGCCACTGATGGCAATGACATTTATGGATCAAAGAGTCAGAATTTCGGTGAATACAAAATTGCTTACATTATTACAATTCTTTAAGGAAATTGTAGGATGTTTTGAAATTAGAAAAATCTTATAAATATTCACGCATATTAGTTTTAATTCTTTAATAAAAATTTGCAAACGTTATGAAGTTTGAATAATTTAAGATTTAGAACTTCAAAAATAATTTATATAAAATATTTATTTAAATTACTTGTAAAATCCTTAAGAAAATTTGTAGAAGTTTTGAAGCTAAGAAAATCTAAGAAGTACTGTAAACACCAGATTTTTTTTTAATGTTATAATGTTTCTTTTCGGCAAATATATGCATTATTTTATTCAATTTGTTTTTCACTTTTTCAGGAAGTCGAAATTATAAGCTTAATCAACATACCAACCGAAACTGAAAATTGACACCTGTCTGAACATTGCAAAACTTTCTGAAATTCTATACTGATTAGTAAACTGTAAACAGATTGCTTTTAAGAGACAGCGAATACTTGAAAAAAAAGCATAAAAGTTACTAGATTTAAACCAATCAAATTTTAACCCGAAGCAAATTTAAAGTTCTTTAACCAATGATGATATATAATACTGCTGTTGAAGATTAACTGATGCTACCTTGATATCCTGACAAAAACATCAGGGATTTCTCACGAAGTTATCTAAAAGAACAGAAAACATTATTCATATCTAGCAATTTTTAAAAATTTGTTGAAGTAAAATATTTTCCATTCTTATTATTTAAAATAATTTTATCATAAATTGTATGATTTAAAACCATTAAGCCAGTTATTTTTTGCTCTATTAGTTTTCACCTTCCAATGACGTGAACCGGGTTCGAATCCCAGTGATGACTGGTCGATACGAATTCCGCACCCTGCTTTCACCGACCTCAGTGCTTACGTAAACTATCCTCAGTGGTAGACGGATCATGCGTGAGATTCCCTTTGCAGTCAGGCTTGCGGGAGGTTTTCGTGGTTTTCTTCTCCATGTAACGCAAATGCGGGTCAGTTCCATCAAAAAAGACTTCCACGAGGCCAAATTTCTCCCAATACTTGGTCCAGAAGTTTTCTTGTCTTCTGGATTGGGTTTAAAATTACAAGGCTAAGTAGTTGAACATTAGTAGTCGTAAACCCTAGATTGGGTCGGCAGTTCAACGATGGTTATAAAATAAAATTTATTATTGATTTGAAACTAATCACTTGGTTTTATTGGATACTTTGCAATTAAAATTTTTGTTTCTGTTTGTGCTAAAAAAATTAGTTTGATGTATACATTCTAAATGAAAACAAATATTTCATCTCTTGACACCTAGGAGCCTAATTACGTGCCACCAGTTTCAAACATGTAATTTAAAGTATTCTTAATCATAAGTTTTGTGTTTTATATTTCCAAAATACTAATTTCGCATTAGCTACTTGAGTTTAAAAGTGTCCTCTTACCAGGTTTGATATTTTTTTTTTTTAAATTTATGATCAAAATTCAAAATATAACTCGATTTTGCTGAAATCAAATAAACCTATCATAATTTCTATACATACCGAAGTTCAAGGCTCTAACTCCGATAGAACTAAACATACCTTGAACGGAAGCTGCTTTAAATAGTGATTTTGTTGTTCTAAATAGTGTTTGGATATATTACTTCGAATGACAGAAATTAGTGATTGTCGACTTCCACATGTGAATGTTGATAATCACAGAGTCGCTTTGGTAAATGTACGAAATATATACTAGGTCCAGTAAAGTGCCACTACCTGGTATGCATTTGCCCGGTATGCCGTACATCAATGTTCTTTTTTTCAAGTTAAGTGCCATTGCCCAGTATGAATTTAACCGGTAGTACTCCGAACACTGATGTTTCTCTTATCTATCCTCAGCCAATACTGAAATATCGAATATATGGGTTATTCTCACGAAAACTGTCATTTTTCAGTTCATAAAATCCCAAAAAAGTAAAGTGAATAAAAAGCTCTGAAACTTCTTATATTAATAGAAATATGTAATGGCATTATAAAGAAAGTATATATCCTATAAATTATACTTAATATTTAAATTANTAGTTAAGTGCCACTGCCCAGTATACATTTGCCCGGTATGCCCTACATCAATGGTTTTTTTTTCAAGTCAAGGGCCATTGCCCAGTATGCATTTAACCGGTATTCCTAACACTGATGTTTCTCTTAATCTATCTTCAGTCAATATTAAAATATCGAATATATATAATAATATCAACGAAAATATTAATATCAAATCTGATATAACAAATATTTCGGATAGTCACCAAAGCGACTATGTGATTGTTGACATTCACCGTTGAAAGTCGACATTCTCTTGGTTTCGATCATTCACGTTAACAGATGCACTAAATAAGTACTTCAAAAGAAAAAAAAAATAATAATAGCTCCGGAAGTTTTTAGGGATGTCAACAAAATTTTTAAATAACACACGGAGAAAAAAAATCTGGTAAAATTACCGTACTGTATGGTAACAAAATTTGGAGTAGGAAAAAAAACACACACTTCTAGTTAATAAAAACAAAATATACGGTATTTTAAACTATTTGTTTGGTACTTTTTACGTTCACGTGGTAACGGTTTACCACAAATTCTGGTTTTCACAATTGTAGTTATCACCACACATTTATTAAAAAATGCAAAATTGAGAAGTTAATTTAACCGAGTAAATGGTTTTTATGCCATACTCTAAGGCAGGGTTTCTTAACCTGTGGTTCATGAACCCCTAAGGGGTCCATGAGTCATATTTTGGGGGTACGCTAACTACTCCTAATTTTTAAAAAGTTTGGAGGCCTACCCATTGCTTGTAAAGGGATCTATGACAGCTATAATTCCGTTTGCTACGGTGTATCTTTGCAAAGCGGGATTTTCCACACTCATGACAATAAAAACAAAACATCGAAATCGATTGAATGTTGAACATGATATGCGCGTTGCTTCGTCGAAAACTATCCCCCAATTCAATTTGTTAATTAAGGAAAAGCAGCAGCAACCTTAACATTAAAAATTTTAATTATAAATTTTTTTTTATTCTATTAAAATAATAAAATTAAGTGTTTTCTAATTATGGATGTCTTTTTGCAATTATTTTTCAGGGGGGTGGTCCGTGACCTCTTAAAAAATTTTAAAAGGGGTCCATTGTACCAAAAAGGTTAAGAAACACTGCTCTAAGGTATGATGATAAAATTATCAAATTTTACCACACTAACCAAATTTTATCACATGCTATAGAACCATATTTTATTTACAGTTATCACCACACATTTATTGAAAAATGAAAAATTGAAAAGCAAATTCAACCGAATAAATGGCTTTTATGCCATGCTCTAAGGTATCACGATAAAATAACCAAATTTTCCTACATTAACCAAATTTTATCACCTATTGCAAAACTATATTTTATTGTTAATTTTACCAAAATCATGAACAAAGCGCTTCGCTAATAATTATCGAGCTTTTTGTTTTCCAACAGTTGTGTTTTGTTGACCAGACAGCTCAAAACGCAGCAAATTTTACCATATACAGGTAGTTTTATTCGTACTTTTTTTTTCTTCAACGAAATTAAGAACTTATAGAAAAAGATATTTGATTTTCGAATATAAAAAAGTTAAACTTTAAGAAAATGTTTTCAGACTTTATTTTTATCTTTCTTCTGCCTAGCAATAATCTCAGATTCCTTGTGACTAACACTCATATCTACCTCCGTCCTGTTCCCACGCCGTCAACCCACGAAGATCATATACCTTTCATACCGCGAAAGATGTGGGACTTGCCGGCATCTCTTCACGAGGGCGATCGGTCGCCGTCTGTACTCCAACGCCCACACTTCAGATGCAGACGACTGTCCTCAAGAACTATCGTCTGCCGCTTTTTCTCTTATACCAGTCTCACAAATAACCTATAATCACGATCAGTTCCTTTAACGTCCAGATTTTTTTTTAAATGGTTTTTTGGAAAATTAGACGTTTAAAAAAGTTAAATGTTGTTCAATTAGAAAAAATATAGAAGAAAAATACAAAATGGTATCATTATAATTATAGCAAGTTCTACATTCAACTTTAAGCAAGAAATTTGATTAACTCCGGTATCTTTCTTAATTTAGAGTTATTCAGAGTGCAGTTTATCTTTAAATATTCATATTTTTGCTCGAAAATGTTTATCTTTTTAACTTTAGAAGCTAAAATTGAGAAGAAGAAACAAACAGTGCTTATTTTTTTTGAAATTCAAAACCTCTTGTATCAGTTATTAAAAGCAAGCGACTGGTACATTTATACAAAACTATATGTTGTTAAAAGAGTTGCTAAAGATTTAAAAAATTTAAAAATAGGAGGTTTTAATAAATCAAAAAATAACTTGTTTACTTTCTAAGAGACATGTATTGCCTTTTAAAGGACAGTTGTATAATTAAAATGACAAAATAACTTTTTTTTTTAGAATTTCTATTGAATTTATAACTTTTAAAATCTTTATTTCATCAAAATTGTAAAGCAATGAAACATAAACAATTTCAAAAATGCATCTCGCTCTAACAGAAATAATTTTTCAAGTTTTAAATTAAATCAGTTTTAAGTATTCGCTTCTTTTAAATTTATTAAATAGAAGTACGTATTGAGGAAGTGGTTATTATTATTTTAAAATTTGACTTGATGTTAAATGTCTTGAATAAAAGTGCTAAGCTTGCTCAGTTACTTATTAATTTATTTAATTTATTAGATATTTTCCAGGAAATACCTGGGAAAGAATTCTTAAAATCGCCTATAATTTAAATTTTGACAGTTTTTTCAAATTTTGTACAATTGCTTAAAATTTTGCTTTTTTATATTTTATTATTATCATTCAACTTTTTTTTTTTTTAAAAAAAAAGAACAAAATGCATTGATACAATCCAAAAAAAGAAAAAATAAGTAGCTTTATCAAATAGATAATAAATGATGTTTTTACTTTTTATTTGAACACTAAACAACTACAAAGAACCCAAATCAGTAAAGAAGCGTACAACAGGTAACTGAATAGCACAAAATCAGCTACATAAACAGCGCTAAAAATAGAGATCTTAGCAGCACAAATGTATAACGATTAGTAACAAAACAAAACTTAACGCCAATAAAAACTTTCTAAAATTTCAATCAGAATCAAAATTAAACAAAAATTACATTTAACAAAAACAAGTATCAAAATGAACTACAATAAAATCAATACAACAAAAATTTTCAAAAGCTGCAAAAAAAGGGAAAAAAAACCACAGGTCTAATTCATAGTTGATATTTTCATTTTATTTTTTAAATATGAAATTTACTGCATTATATTCACTTATGTTAGTCCAACATTGATTAATTCTGATAGGTTTTTTTTTTCGTTAATTAACAAGTAACAAAATTGATATAATGTATGTATTGCAAAGTAAAAAAAACTTACCTCACATGAGTAATGTAATGTAATGAAGTGGAAGGTATGTAAACTAATGTAATGTAGTTAATTAGTTACTAATATTAACTAGTTAATTACAATTCCAGTTAAGTAAATCGATTATGAAGCGAAATGAAGGAGCGAAACAACCTTAAAAATATTTGGTGTAAGAAAATTGAAATAAAATAATAAACATGTTTCCAACTATTTTCTAAGAGTACAGCCTAAGGGAGCCCACATTATAATAAAGTAGCCACGGAAGGTCAAAAGTTAATCCTGTATATGATGTTAATCATTTTCTCCCGCAGCTTCTGTTCCAATTTTCAGTATTCAATTATTTATTTGGATCCGTGCACCTCAATTAACTTTAGAAACCAATTTCATCAATAGATATTAACCCAGACTCTCAAAAATCTCGCAGAATTCAATTAATGGTGTAATCTTATAGGTTATATTGTTATATTACGACAAAGGCACCGCAGGTGGGAATTTTTTATTTTTTTTATTTTCATTGTTTTTTCTTATATTTTTGCATCAGTGAAAGCTTCCGAATTACCACTTAAAAATATTAATTTATATTAATAAGTATGTTTAAAACGTAAATGGGACTGCATTATTGAATTTAGGAATTTCAACATAGTAATTTTAACCGTAGTTAAGTTACGTATTCTTTTTATTCTATAATTATTATAATTTTTTTAATTTTATTTTTTTAGTAACGGCAGAATGGAAAAAATTCTAATATTTACTAAGCATGAGAATTAATGCTCACATGGTGAATTAAACTCAGTGATAAATACTTTAATTACAATTAAAATTAATTAACTTTATATACAAAAATCAACATAATTATTTTCCAGTGCTCACGTGGCAAACTAAACTCAATTATTTTAAAAGTTTTTTGGCAACTAAACTTTTTTATTGTTAATACATATACTCTTAGATGATAATTTTTTGCAATGTAATTAATTAATTAAATACATAATTTCAATACGTAATATTAGGTGATAAAAATATTTCTCACCCAGCTGGAAATATATACATTTTCATATCAATGTAAATCAATAATGTACAATTTATCTATTCTATTACTAGATGAATACCCTTTCTTCGTATGGGGTAAAAAAAAGCATGAATAAATGAGTACTGTACTACACTACAATATTGTGCACAAAACTGTAACACAAATACCGACAGTAATAATAAAGCCAAAAAAATTCCAATATTTTTTTTATTTTTTATTAATTATTATATGTTGCCTTTATCGGTGACTTTACATCATTAGATGAAGCAAAACACGAATTTAGTAGATCTTCCTATCAATATAAAGATTAACTATATTTAATATCATCTGGTATAATGCTGTTGCTCGTGGCAACTGATGATATTTAAGATTTGTTACAATGAAGCTCCTTTCTCTTGTACTTATATTTCCGAGGGACCGTGAAAAATTTACCATAAAAATGTATAGTATTTATGCAGCTGTAATAGGCATCAAATTTACTCTTAAAATTTCTTTGCACTTATATAAGAGTGTATTTGATACCTATTAAAACTGAATATAATTATCATGATATCAGTACTGCATGTTACCAAAATTAAGCATCACTGGTGTGAAGGATAATATGGCTACTTTTTACGATTCCTCATAACTAATAAGTTTATCTTCTCCATTAATTTTACTTTTTCATTGTTCTATAGATTACAGCTTATTTTTATTTAATTTAAAACATATTACCAAAATTAATTAAGCATCATTGACGTCAATAATAATTTTGGTATTTTTTTAAGTTTATCCTCAACGAATTAGTACCATTTCTCCATTAATTTTGCTTTACGAGTACGAAATACGCACGAATTAGTACGAAACATTTTTATTCTTAATTCAAAATATTATTATTTATCTTATTAATTAGTAGAACAAGAAACAAAGGAGACGTATAAAAACGTTCAGAGACTTCTGTGGGATTACAAATTTTATTTACTGCCGTTTTTGTAATATCTTAAGAGTCTCTTGGTCTAGCGTTATCGTTCAAATTTTTGTTAAACTGAATTTGAACGTTTTATATATAAGAAGCGAGAAAAGAAATATTCTGCCGTACCATACCTTACAACAATTTTATTAGAAGCTAACTTCTGCTATCACCTAATAAATTTAAGACAGCGAGAAAGAAAAATGACTATAAGGTAAAATAAATTATAAAAGTGAAAAAAAATGATCAGTCAGAAAACATTATAGTTAAAATAATTTTAATAACCATAAGCTTAGGTTATATGCCAGCTAATATAACAAAATATAAATATTTTAGTTAAATTTTGGCACTTTTCTGTTGAAATAATTTTATTGAAAATGTCATTTAATTCTATATGAAATTGAATGATATTTTAAATAAAATTATTTTTTTGATTTTAAAGAAAACGGCTACAAACAATACATAAATCTTGTTTAGTTTTTATTTCTTTTAACTAAGAAGGGTAAAACAATAAATACATTTTTAATAAAATAATTACCATTAGTAAATTTGTAACGAGTAATAACTAAGTCACCGATTTTTATTGTGATTATTTTCAACTCAGCATACCTGGGTTCTGTGTTTTTAAATTACTAAATTATTATATAGAACTCATACAAATCATATAAGGAAATACAGAATTCGTAATCCTTGAAGTAATTTGCTTAAAAATTGTTTTAAAAAATTAAAAAGTTTTTTTTAAAAAAAATATTAATTTGACTTATAAGACTTACTTAAAAATTAACAACTATAAGAATTGAAATTGATTAGCAAAACATTCATATTAATTAGCTTTAAATTATAAAGTGTAATTATAGCTTCCTACTAACATTCTAAAAAGAATATGATTCTTGGTACAAATGTTTTAATATATTTAAAAATGTTATAATAAAAATGTTTTAATATATTTAAATTATAAATCATAATACGTTAAAACGAATAAATAAGCACATTTTTTATTCGTTTTTAAGCATTTTATATAATTTACATTGGGTAAGATAATTACAAGTCAAGATTATAATAAATCTTACATTAACAACTGCTATTAAAAATATGACCACATTTTAAGTGGAAATTAATGACATGCCTCGAAACATCATATGTTTCAATTATAAACTAATGCTACTGAATAATGTTTTACGTAAAATGCTTCAGATGCTAATATAATATGCTTTAATTCATATTATATTTTTAAAAAAAATTAGATTGATTTGATTAGAAAACGATTGCAAATATCTCTTAAACTTAAGATCTCCTGCTCGAAAGGATACATATCCTCCCCCTACTAAGCAGTTTCTTTTTTTAATAAAAATTTCAAACTATCTTTAAATAAAAAATTACTTTACTGTGACACTTTGGAAACTGGTGAAAATTTGAAATCTAACTGTGAATTATTTCTATAGAAAAATCGAGCTCTTTTACAGAAAATAAAAACAACGTTAATAAAAAATCCTTGTCATGAAAAATTATTGTAATTCTAGAGCGCCAAGTAAGCGATAAGGTTACCTTCACAGCAAGCCATCTTATTTGAAAACTGGGGAACTAAAGTGTCAGGTCCCGGGCAAAGCGTCTATTTATAGCTACCAATGAGGATGCTCATAAGCCACGCCACTTTTACTCTGGATTGGCCGTTGAAGCGAAGCCCAGGCAAAGCGGGGTGGAGATATGACGTCATGACAGCAGTGATAGCTTTTTTGAATTTTCTTCCTCCAAGATTTGATTTGAAATTGACCGTTGAAGATTTTAAGAACGGTTAAAGAGAGATCCTTGAGTTGATTTGAGACATATAAACTGTTCATCTTTTCGAATGAGTTTTATCCTTGTTTTTGATGATGATCCTCCAACGGTTTTTTTACAGTCATTCATCAACTCCAATAAGCGCGAGACAAGATATATGTATGGGGAAATAAATAAAAGCCTTATTATTTTTGTAAATAATTTATTTTCGAAAATGCAACTCCTTGAAAGTTTTACATTTTTGTAAACGTTGCTAAAAATGAGAAAAAAAGCATTTTTTTAATAAAAAGAAAAAAATATTTTGTTTTAGTCCCGACGAATAATTGTTTTAAAAATTAATAGAAATAAATTCTATTTCATCTTTTGGGGAGAATGAAAAAAAAGTTAACAGCGCAGTTCCATTTATTTTCTTATTTGTTTTTATATTATTATGAACAAATTAAGTTTATACGTTTAACAATTGGTAAAAGAAGAAAAAAAGTGTTTTTTTTTTACTGTTTCATGCATTCATTATTAAACATTTTAATTGATAATAAAGCAATGCATACAAAAATTTGTTGCGGAAAACGTTTGCAGCAATCTTGTATTTATATTTATATCTATATACTTCCAGTCAGATTTTTTTAAAATTTGATTTTTAAAATTCAGTTTACAATTTTTATTGTGCATGATGCATTTTATTGCATTTAATACGACAGCTATTTTGCTGCATTATACCAAAATTATACAACTCTATTTTAGTAATAAATATATTTTATACATAACTTTCAAGCATTAAATAGCTTAGTTTTGGAGGAAGTTATGGCATCAACGAAGGCTAACAACAATACTTTTTAAATCCAGAAATCCGATATTTGTTGACCACAGAATGTTAAAATATTGGAATTGTTTTTTTTATAATTTATATAAATATTTTATTCTCTGAAATGACCGAAAATCGTACTCAATTAAAAATTGCTTTTCGATATCAAAGAATATAGAATTCTTCTATTAATAAAATAGCTTTATATAATTTTAATGTATATATATATATATATTTATATTTGAAACTATATATATATCTATATAGTTTCAAAATGTAAGATTAAATGGAAAATATCATTTAGTATTATTTTCATTTTGTTAGAAAAGTTAAACTCAGTTCTTAATTCAATAATTAGTATACTTTTATTTGCCAAACGTTGTCTTTACCAAGAATGTACAAGAGCAACTTCTTAATATTTTGTTCAGCTTCGAAACTTCATATTTCCGTATCTTTCTCGACGAGCTAGTCACGAGAACATTTTTCTCAGTAACGTATTTTTATCATTAATGATAATAAAAACTAAAATGTAAAAATAAATTAACAACAAGATAATTTTAATTTAATGTAAAATGAACAAAAAAATTAAATACATTTACTATACGTTAAAATATTTTAAAAAGCAAAATATTGATAACAATTTTAACTAGTCGGTAAAATTTGAAAATGTCATCGCTCTTAAATTTTCTATGCTATTTGTATTGTATATTTAAAATATTTACTATTTTTTTCGAAATAACAATTATTATGTTGTCCCCATTATCTTTGTAAACGTGCTTTTTCTGTAAAAATACGGTAGGTTGATCTCTTGAATCGAACGCTATTGAATCTTCATAGCAAAACTGGTTAACCTAAGTTGAGGCCATATAGAATTATATATATATATACTTAAAATTAAAAATAAAATATATATTTATGTATAAAAATTTCTAATGTACCACTATATATCTATAAAAAAATTGAACGAGTTGAATGATTCACGGAGAACATTTGTGGCGAGGTATAAAATAGTAGAATCAGTTTCTTACTGGCAAGGGTACCCAAAAATGGTGTCTAGAGGATTCACTAGTAACTTGCACCCCAGACATTAAATAAATTAAAAATTATGTTTATTTTTAAAGGTTTTAATAACTTATAATTTTAACGAATTATAAATTTTCATTTTGTGATAAGAATAAATGTTATTGTTAAAAGCGATAATTTTAAATAGGTAAGCAAGTAAAGCTCTAGATTAGCGTGGCCAACGGGTGACCATTGCATATAAAATGGCTACTAAAATATCAGCTTTTAGTTTCCAATAGTGGCGACCATGTTACAGATCTAATATAAAAGAATGAAATAGTGCATGCAATTTGCACCTCATTTAATCGTAAATTGCAATATTATTTTGATCGGGTTTTTTTTCGGAAATTTTTCTGCATATATGCACATTCTTTAAATTGCCGATATTTGTAATGCGATACAATTGAATATCGACGCACGAATATAGAACCCTGCGTTTCATTAATCAATCATTTCTTGTTAAACTCAATTCGCGATAAAATGTAAATATTACCAGCATGATGTAAAACATAAATTTAATATATTTTTTAAAAAATTCTTAATAAATAATGATTTAAATAAAAGAATCTTATGTATATCAAATAAATTGCCTTTTTTCCAAATAATATATTCGATCAGCAACTTTGGTAATGTGCTAACACTAACATAAAAGTGGCTACCAAAACTGCAAAAGTCACTTCTATTTTCTTATTGAGTCTGGTAAACTCTATAAATGAAGTCTTACAACTAACACTCCCAATTCTTCAATTTTTTTATTCAGCAATAATAGATTTATTAGTTTAAATTCTTCATCTACCGGTGTTAATTATAACTAATTTTAAACATTCCAAAAACAAATAGTGTGATTCATCCAAAAGTATTTCAGTTACAATAAGATTTTCGCAATATCTTCTGTCATCAAATATTCAGAAAAGCATTCCCCCCTTTTTTTAGAAATTAGTTTTACTGCTGAATATGAGAATATATTTTTTCAGGAAGCTCGTACTATTCTAGCTTATATTTCATAACAATAAAAAATTTTATTAGTCAGCATTTCTTTGAATTTCAAAGTGATTTCCTCATCTGAATTTACTTTACGTACGAAAAATAAAAACATAAATTAGTTGGTCGACTGACTAAAGTCTGCGTAGATTGGTCGATAGGTATGAAAAATATACATAATAAAATCACTAATTTTTTTTAATGTTTTGCATTTCTCACTAGTGAGTTGTTTCTAAAATGAAGAGTGGTTTAAAGGTATTGAATATTTTTGAGAAACTTAGTAAAGAAAATATACTATTTTTTTTATTTTTAATGATGCGTCATTTTAAAGCGAGCAATAAACTCGGCGTACTACGAAACAGTAAAAAAAATTATTTCCTATAAAAAAAAGCAATTACAATTCATAAAAAAAATGCTCTAACATATTTTTATTTAAAAAAAGTAAACATAAAAAAGAATATATATGTTATTTTTGTTTGTTTTAATAAAAATATTAATTAGTTTCTCGATAGTTTCTCGATTAGTTTGTTCGATAAAATATGTCTGGTCAATATATTGAAATCTTGCAATATATTGACCAGACATATTTTATCGAACAAACCACAACTAAGAAAGGAGTTTTTATTCAGATGTTCCCTAACTTATGAAATGCAACCCATTGTGAAAACTGGATATTCGTGTTCGTCTAACATTAAAGAGTTTAAAAAAAGATGAATAAATAAAATTAAAAAGAAATTAACTAATGTAAAAAAAGAATAAAAAAAGGGGGGGGGGAATTTATTAACATTGAAAGTATAATATTTTTTCAAACAAACAGCAATTCAAAAAAAGTTTTGTAGTTCTGGGTTTCTTTTAATTGTTATGAAATAAAGTTAACTTCAAAAACTGAATATTTGTGTCATACTTGCAATGAAATAAAAGTTTTATAATCACACAACTCTCTAACTTTTATGAACTTTAGCTTACTATAAAAAATTAATAAATATTCGTGTACTACTTTCTTCCAAAAAACGAAAAGAATAAAATGAAAATTATAATTAATTACGCATTTCTTAAGAAAACGTTTATGAGCCTAATAAATATCTACTCATAAAACACTATATTTAAGCATTATTTAAGTATGTCAATTAGACAAGAGTGATACCAAAATTATTTTATTATTAAGATTAATATAAATTAAAACAGCATTGTAGCATATTAAATAGTTAAAAATCTATATTTGGATTTAATTTCCTTCGGCTTCATAAAAATTCAGTAGGATCTAACATAAGAAAATATTCATTTACAGAAGAGGTGCTCCAAGTATCATTTACCAATTGCAATGTATCATTTGGTTTTGCATCATTTTGGTTTTCAATCTGGTTGTAAAAATGTATGTTTCTAAATTTTAAGGAATTAATGAAGAAAGAAGATTTATGGATTTGAAAAATTTTCAAATATATTACAGAGTGCTTGCCAACACTACCCTACAATAACTGAAGAGGCACTTTCAGTTTTTGAAATGTTTTCTAATTTCTTGAAAAATACTTAAAAGGATTATTGTATAACTTTAGAGATCATTAGATCAATTTTTCATACTTAACAATAAAATTTAAGGCTTTCAGATTTTTGAGAAATCTACGATAAATTACGATAGAAAACAAGTATTTTTGAACACCCTATTCAAGAAAACCAAGCAATAACCTCGTAACTTGTATCGATTAGGTTGGTTCTTATTTTTAATACAGTGAACTCTCACTTATGCACCGGTGTAAGGGGCCAAGAGAAAAAGGCGCATAAGTGAAAGAGGCGCATAAGTGAAAAACTTCGAAATTCTAAAACGCAACGGAAATTGCAGTGACAATATGAATAAATATGCTTCTAAAGATTAAATGTTAATATTTATACTGTCTTGGTATTTAGTACCATAATTATACAAAGAAAAAATTTAACATACCTTAAGACAATTTATTTCCTTACAAAATAATCTTAATACATATTTGTATGTGTTTTTGCCGACGTATTTCAAAAACAGTTTCCTCCAGTTCACATAAATGGGATAAGGGGGAGTTTCAGAAGCAAAATTAAATTGTAAATAGTCACGAATAGTGTCTAAAGCTTCCAATACTGTTGTGTGATTTGGCCGAACTTTATCATCCTCGTCAGTATCATCCACCACGTTCTCATCGTCCGCAAGTTTTAGTCAGATATAAATAAACACTTCTTCACAAAAAATTTGAGTTTTATGGGAGGGGTGAAGCATCACATGATAAATATCTAAGAAAAGTACTTGCCGTCATAATATGTTGCACAATAAGTTGTTCGATTACTGATGTCACTAAGCAGATCACCTCCTTTTATTTATTTATAATGTCCATCTGACTGCGAGTAAGTGATCGCGGTCTCTTTCACCTTTCGTATTCCAGGTGTCTTTTTTTCTCTCTAGAAAACAGCATGGGAGTAAAACTAACCTCTGGACAAGAGGAATGGTCATTTTCTAAAAGATGAATGAACTTTCATTGTTGTTGGTGTAACAAATAAGACACCCTATTCAAAATTCTAGAAAGAATGTCTTTCCAGAAACAGCAAAAATGAAAAGGTCACAGGGGGAAGCAAATTCAATAGGATCTAACAACACATATTTCTTTTCATCTGTAACAAGGATCGCTTATTTGCTTCATTTTCAATTTAAAAAAAAAAAATTTTTAAAAGAAAAAATATTTAAAGGATTAAAAAATTAAAATGTTAGCCTAAAATTTCGGCGCATAATTGAAAAATTGTCTTTTACAGCGACGCATAAACGAAGGATGTTTATCATTATTTTCCTATCTAATGTACTGGGACCTATAAAAATCGTCGTATAAATGAAAAAGGTGCATAAAAGAGGTGGTGCATAAGTAAGAGGTCACTGTAATTGCATTTGTAAACCTAGAGTAAATATTTATGGAAATATGGACATTTTTATAAGAAAATTTATTTTTTCGCCTTACGTTTTCTTCTTATAACTTTGTAGATATTCAATGAAATTAAATAAAATTTTTAAAATTAATTGCAAAATTATCGATTTAACATTTTAAAAAAATTCGTTAAAAATTGCGCAAGTTATGAGCATTTAGACTGCGTATGCACTGAAAAATTTTTAAAAATTTTTAAAAATTTTTTTAATAATTTTGTAGTGAATCGTACTTGGCAACTAAAAAAGAAATTGGTTTGAATATCTTGAAAATTTAAAAAGCTTCAAACAATTTTCTAAATAGTTTTTGTACTTTTCAAAGGAGAGCTCAAAACGATCAGGGAGTTTTCACAAATTTTATTTTGCATCATAAGACAAAATTTAATAACAATTCATACTACCTTACATAAATCGTTCGAAAACTAAACTTTAATGGTATAGAGGAAAAAAGCATGCGAAAGAAAACGTCCTTTTATGGGGGGGAGTGATCCCCCATAATACCTGTCTCATTTTTAATAAATCTTGTTTAGTGTTACATGATGAAATATTTAGGTAACCCCTTATCATTTTAGGCTTTCTTTTAAAAAGTACAAAGACTAGTTAAAAAATTGCTTTAAACTTTTTCAATTCTTAAGATATTCAAATATAGCTTTTATACTTAGTTGCCAAATACGATTCCCTACGAAATTATGAAAAAAACTTTTCAAAATGTTTCTGCGCATGCGCAGTATAAAAGAGCTGGCGTAAAAACTCATATCTTGTGCGGTTTTTAGCAATTTTTTTTTTTTTAAATTTTAAATCAACAACTTCGTAATTGATTTTAAATTTCCCCAAAAATTTTGTTTAATTCCATTGAATATTAATGAAGTTACAGCAAAAAAACTTAAGGAGAAAAAAAAAAATTTTTTTTATAAAAATGTCCGTATAAAATATCCATATAAATGTCCATATTAAATATTAACTCAAGGTTTACGAAACTTTATGCAGTTATTAAAAATAACAACTAAAATAATCGATAGAAGTTTTCATGATTATCTGGCATAGGGTGTTCAAAAAGACTTGTTTTTCTTCGTAATTTGATGTAGGTCTCCAAACCTCTGAAAGCTTTAAATCTTATTGCTAAGTATGAAAAATTACATGAGCTAAACTTCTCTACAGTTACAAAATAAACCTTTAAGTATTTCTTGAGGAATCTAAAAAAAAAATATCAAAAAATGAAAGTGTTTTTAATAATATTTTTTTAAGGTCGATATCAATATAATCTATTTTTTGTAAATAAAGAATGATTTTTTAATGTAACTAGATCATAATTTTAAGCCAATTTACTGTCAAAAGAAAAAAAAACTCAATCATAAAATTTATAAATAAGTATACGATAATATAAATACTCTCGATATCTCAAAGTTGAAGGGACACTGAAAATATTTCGAGATAGTTTTCGAAATAACAAGATCAGAACTAAATATGTTCTAAAAAGTAGAAAAATATATTTATTATCTATTTATATAAAAATATATTTACTACTATATTTATTACTCTAAAAGTTGAGTCATGAAGCATAAGAATAACAACTATTAAATATGTATGTAATGATAGTTGACTATAAGTCTTAATACATCAATGATAATTTTATTTTTAAAAGTATGACAAAAATAATTATGCATTCATTAGAAAAGAATTAGAGCACAATAATTTTACATTGTGATTTTTAAGAAAAAATTAAATTTATACTTCGAAAAAAATTCGACATAACAAGGATTTGAGAATAAACTCTCCGACATGGGAATTCAAATTTGCATTAGGTGGTTAGTTAATGCCAAATTATATAATAGTTAAAAATATTTTTTTGACATAACAAGGTTTTCCAGATATCGAAGTTCGAGATATCGGGAGTATACTGTAATTTAGTGTGTACAATTATGTATGTATGCATGCAATAAATGTATGTATGCATGCAATTAAGTATGCATGCAATTAAGTATGTATGCAATAAATTAGTTATGTATGTATGTGTAATTTTGGTATGTACTTTAGAAATAGCATCGCTTTATTTTCAGGTTCAGATATTCATGGTTTTACCTTTTTTTCAGGAGAAAAAAAATCCGCATATCCGTCAATGAGTTAGTGTTCGTAAGATGGATTGACAGATGGTCTGCCCTCTTCCATATGGAGTATGGAGGATACTCAAGTTTATGGCGAGTATCCTCCGGGCACAGTGACTGCAAAATCTTTCGTTCTATTTTGCCTAAGTGAACATGGCAGGTACTTTATCTGAGCCATACGCTTAATCACAGCTTAATAGTAGGAGAGTCACCTGCTATAAGTCTAGGCCACCTGTTTCTTTCTGAACCTGATCTTCCTCTCTTTTTTTCACCATCTGCTCCTTTAATAAGTTTTCACCATTAGTATTTATTATATATTTATTAAAAAAAAATTTCGGTCATTGATTTCACTTTCAGAGGTAGGTAGTCAGTCATAGATGAATAAAATGCCCAGGTTTTAACTAGTCATTATATGCATTACATTTTTGTCACTTTCTCTCGATTTTTATTTATTGTTTCAATCATCAACTACTTTATCATATTTATTTTCTGTGTTAAAAAAAAGATTAAAAACTTTTTAACTATTAATTTATTAAAAAAACAAAATTCGAACGTGAGCCAACTTAAATTATTAGTAAATTATTAAGAAAATAGTATGCGACGCCGTGTTTATTACAGTAAAAAATATATATTATTTCAACTAGTAATACGCTTATAAATATGCATATAAGTAAGCGTCCTTAGCATTTCATAATCTATTTTTTGTAAATAAAGAATTATTTTTTAATGTAACTAGATCATAATTTTAACATGAAATTTGTGCAGTTGAATTTTATATTCAAGGAACAGTTTTTTAAACAATAAAATAAAGTCATGAATGTGAAATTCATACAAACGAATACATGAAATTCAACTTACATGACCATAAAAAAATGCAGTGTGATTTAAAATAAACAAAATGCAATGGCAAATCAGGCATACGAAAAGAATAAAAAATCACATAGGAATATGAAGTAGCAAACGATAGTTGAAAACACAAGAGAGGTTTTAAAATTATACGTTAAACACAAAGATAACCAACAAAAATTACTTACATCATTAAAATAAACTGTATTTTCTCACGTGTTACGCATTTGCAACCATTACTACAACAGAGTTGCTCGAAGTTTTTGCCAGACGCCTGGACACGTGTCAGTGCTCTTCAGCGTTTGTAATTCCATGTTCTTATGTGAGTTTATATTTATTTATTTATTTATTTATTTTTTTTTTTTGTGTGCTTTCTTTGCCCTTTCATTTGGCAACATAATATTGAATGACCTTACTTAAAAAACATGACTATGAAATCCTACTCCTGTTTAAGACTGTGATCAAAATTTACAACACAATAAACGGCAATGATATGTTTAATATTAACCGAATAACTGTTGCGTCAAAAGTAAATATGAAATGCTATGAATTTAAATATTAAGATACACTTTAAACTGTATTTTGGGAACTATTTGTTATCTAAAATTTCCTCTAGATATTTATCTCCTGAAATTCATATTAGTAATTACACTATTTATAAACTAGTAGAGTTGAACGTTTACTTAACTATATTGGGAAAAAACGTGAATGTCGCACAGTTATTAGTTCACCTAAGTCCTTTATTTTAATCGAAGAAAAAAAAATACTACCGTGCGTAATAATTTTTTTTAAAAATATTATTATTAGTTTCAATTTGATTTCATTCCAATTTAATTATGTAATGAAGATTATCAATACTAAGAAAATGAGCATGAACTAATATGTCTAGATATTTATTTTTACTTAATAGCATTTTTTTAGTATTTTTAAATAACATATCTACATCGAAATAAAACATAAAATTCTAAAAACATAAAACAAAACATTCTTCACAAATTCACAAGAAAATTATTGTACTGGGAAGCAATTTTTCTCCTTGCATGAGATTTCTTAACAGAGCAGAAATACTTTCGTATCATTGATTTTAAATCTGATATTGGTTTCTGCTCCAAGCTACAATGTTTTTAATGATATCTTCAGTAAATTTTAAATTTTTGGCAAAATGTACACGTTTAAAGACGTTATGTGTTAAAGAGAGTCGCGGAAATGTTTCCGCGAATTTCTAGGGGAGCATGAACACATAATAGAATTAAAACTTCAAAGTAACCAATAATTGGTAGGGTGAAGCCGCTAGGGGCGTTTCCCTATTATGAACTGTTTCTTCGTGGGCTTATGAACAGGTCATAATATGGAAGTGTAGCCGTTTACGACGGCATTTCGGAGCATGGGTTCCTTAACTCTCTGGAAGTTTTTAGCAATATTTATGCTACCCCTGTTATACATAACGTTTTTAAATTTGTGCCTTCCGATAAAAAATAGACTACAAATGTCATTTTAAAAATATCTGTGGCAGATTTCATGTATGAAATTCCCATATCAGAATTAGGTAAGACCAAGTATTTGTATAAGTTCAATAAAAAAAAATTCCCCAGTGTAATTAACTTAAATTTGAAATATCAAAACTAATTAAAAAAAACATTATCAAAAATAATTAAGAAATCATTAGCATGTTTTGATTAAGTTTAAGTAAAATTTTACCCAATAAAAAACGGTTTAATTTAAGGAAAACGAAAATTAATTCGAAAGTATTAAATTTTCGTTTTTTTTTTAATAGAATCTATAAAATATTTAAATCCATTAGGTCCATAATTACAGAAGTAATTTCCTTTACAAAATAAAGATGCTTATGAAATAATTACCAATAAAAATGCTTATAAGTTACTATTGACATTACTTACCCAATGGCCGAGTTCCAATCTCTAACGGTAAATAAACGAATAGATTGTAAGAGGAAAAAGAATGATATTAACAGATTTACAATCATAATGTCAACGGAAAAAAGCAAAAAAGGAACATAAAATTCGAGGTTAATAGATTAGTATCATCGTGTCTTCATTCTAACGGATTTTTATTCTCCTGTTCCTTAATGTCAAATATGAAATTACGACATATTTCATTTCGAAAAGTTCCAAAGTATTATGGCTATGCAGTTGCCATCACTTTCAAAATGCAACGAAAAGCATTTATTTTAATTAATTATCGTCTGCAATTTATTTAATACGATTAATTTTTTAAGTTTAGAATTTTTAAAAATCAAACGACTATTTTAAGTTTCTACGCAGTCAGAACACTATTTATAAATAAAAAGAAATTTAATTGTAGATATGCAGATATATATCTTTTTGGAAAATCCATTTACATTCACCCGTAAATGTTAAAAAAATAAAATAAATAAATAGTAAAAAAAAGAGTCTTTTTTTTTCGCGGGACAGTTTTGCTATTAAAGTCCAGGATTGTTTAAGGCCTTTTGTTGTAGATTCTTTTTAGGCAGTGATTCTCAACCACTGTGCCGCGGCACTTTTGTGTGTCGCCAAATTCTTAAAATGTGCCACCAAATATTGGAAATGATGCAATAAAGATTATAATGCTTTTTTTTATTACGAATAAAGTTTAAATTAAAAAAAAGTATATATATATATATATATTATTTTTCCACGCTTTAACCGCATGAACATCTTTGTCGGTGATTGTCTTGTCTCAGACAATCTTGAAATAAGTTAGAATAAGAAGAAAGTGTTTAAATTGTCTTTGACAATTTAAAAAAATTTTGAAATTATAGGTAGGAAATTTATTGACTATTAAAATTATTAATTAACAAAGGAGCGCAAGCTAAATATTTACTTTCAAACGGAAATAAAAGCTAATCATTAAAGTAAGCTATGCAATAACTAGTTATAAAAACAAATCAACAAAGGATAACTAACAAAAAAAAAAAAAGCTAGGNAATACTAGTTTACAGGAAATCACACAAAAATAAGAATTAATGTAAAAAAAACGAACAGATAATAACTATATAAAACAAGCTGACAATTAGTAACTAGAAAAAAATAACTAACTAACAAAACTGTTACTAACTAACAAAAAATTAGTCGGAAGAAATAATTAGTCCCTTAATAAACGTGCTTTTGTAGTACATATTATTTTATTTCACATTTAAAATTATTATCAAAAACTATTTAACACAGTGTATTATAGGTAAGTAAACAACTTTTAAACTAATTTTTTTCATTTTGTGCCGTCAAATTTCGAAATCGTTAAAAGTGTGCCGCCATAAAAAAAAGGTTTAGGGCAACCTGGACTGCCAGTCTTAAATTCCAAACACTCTGAAATCTAATTTCACAAAATCACGCTATTGTTGCTTTGATCTTCCGCGTTTTTCGATCTGTGAAGGACTTCGATACAAAAATTTTCTTTATAGGATCTTTTTCATTCATTTTGGCAATATGAATTGCCTAGTTCATTCCTTCAATCCTTTTGAAGATATCGGACTCCCTGAAAATTCTAAAAATTTTGAGTTGAGACTGTTTCGCCATTTTCTTTAACACCACTGAGGATTTTTCTGGGAACTTTTATTTCAAAAACTGTTATGGTAACTTTTTAAAAATATTGTCAAGTATGTCCAAGATTTTGTGATTGAAATATGTCGCATAAAAAGTGTTGGAAGCTTGAAGAAGATGCGTTTTAACTGCCTCTTCTGTTAATTATATTGATACTTCAATTATAGAGGTTCTATTAATCTCTCTTAAAAAGTTAAAAATTTTAAATTTGTTTTTAAAAAAATTTTAATTTTTTTTTTACTCAAATAAGTTTGAATAGCTTATTTGAATACTAAGTAAATTTTAAATCTATTTCTTTCAGTCAGGCAATGATCTTGTCCATAAGAGATGAAATGGAATCATGTTGCAGTAAATTCGTTTCTGAATTTGCAAAAATTTCTAATTTTACCTTCATCATTTAATAATTTTCAACAATTTACCCAAGGAAATGACAAAAACAATTACAAAAATAGTTTTCATGTGCCATCTTAGTAGTTTGAGGAATTTACCTAAAGCATTCTAAATAATTAGTGCGAGTGATACGTTAAGCTGCAAAATCAAATTTTAAAAAAAGCTTTCCTTCCTTTTTTTTTTTTTTTTGATTAAACACACTTTTCTTGTAATAGATTTTAATTTTTGACCCTCAAATTGTCTATCGGTCAAAAATTTGAGCCTCAAATGTAATTTTTATTTCCAGCGTTTTTCGCTTTATATCTGAAACTTCACATGCGAATTAAACATTATTCAATTATAAAACTATTTTTTTTTCAACGGTAATTCCATGCAAAAAAATTTTTTTTTATAATTATTTATACTGTGGCGTTCATTGATTTGGGTGTACCCCCCTGCAAGAATTATAAATGCGCACTATCTTAAACTTCAGACTATATTTTAAAAATTATTATATGTGACAGAAGTACAATGAAGAGACATTCGGGATTGTCCGGATACCAAAATAGTTGAGATTTTTAAATTTCGGAAATTTGTGATGATAACCACCGAAAAAAAAACGATCAAAAAACTGCATTGAAGATTTGGCACGTTCGAAGGCAAATGCGCAATTCAAAATTTCAGATTTTTTATTTATTTATTTGCAAAAAAATTATAATAGTTTTTTTTATTTTTATTATGTTCAGGTGCTACAGCGGGCCGCAGGTTTAGCATCTCCATAAGTGTATTATTTCTGGAACATGCGCCCTCAAACCTTGTGCACGCCAACCCCAAGCCGAGGGGGTCGCGGGAGTGTTATTTACGCCACTATACTTATTCATATTAATATTTGTTCTAAAAATTACAATGAAAAAATTTATGTA
This sequence comes from Parasteatoda tepidariorum, assembly GCF_043381705.1. Lineage (NCBI taxonomy): Eukaryota > Metazoa > Arthropoda > Arachnida > Araneae > Theridiidae > Parasteatoda > Parasteatoda tepidariorum. Next base: position 7,244,828 of record NC_092213.1, read on the forward strand.
GTTTTAAATGACGAAAGTAGTTATCCAGTGCAATCGATCAATCAGATCCTGAGAGATAAAATTTCGATTAGATCTTATTTTCAAATCTTATTTCTTTCGAACTATTAAAAATGATTTCGTTCTAAATTTGAAAAATTTGTAGCAATCCTTAAAAAATGTGTGGGGGCCCCAATATATTTGGAAAAAAAGGAGCAATTATTTAGGGCCTTCGTAGCCGCTGAGGTTCCAAAACAGGAGTAAAATGAAATATTACTCTCTAAGTGAAATTTACGAGTCATTTTTGAGAAAATAAATTCACGATAACATCCGTTGGAGGATTCAACTCGTTTCTCCAAAAAACGAATACATAAATTTTAAACACAAACGCTGAACTACTTTGCTCAACTGAAAATCGCGTGTTTCGGAAATATCCAATCAAAAAGCGCGTGCTTCCGGACGTGCGATGGCTCGCGTATACGCCACCTTGGCACAACTTCAGAGAAGAAAGAGGTCAGATTTATAAACAAAAATATGACGGCAAACAGTATTCCACAAATAAAACGCAACTCACTTTACTGTGCAATTTTATTTTTATTTCTTTTTCTTCTTTTTACTCTTTAAAATCGGAAGCGGTTGTTGGAGGCAGTCTCGTGCTCAGACTAGACAGTTAAACGCTATTATCATTCGAATTTTCGTCAACTCAGTAAAATTAACGCTTGCGTCCTTATCACCAAACACTTCCTTTTGCATTTTGATTAGACCGCAGGTCTTGTTACATGATATCAAAACAAATACTTCAATTATTATTTCACTGTTTGTTTAGGGTTTGATTGAATACAAACGATTGTCTGGAAGTGTTTATGTTTTGAAAAATAGATATTTGATTATTTGTCTGCGATTCTCCTTAATTAACAATATGGAGCTCAACATTTTTTAGTTAATGATATGTCAACAAAGTTATTCAGTTTACATTAAGCAAAATATTTAATCTTTCATTTTGATTGCAATGATTATTTAATTATAAAATCAGATATTAGTTTCAACATTATTCATTAAAAAAATATTTTAACTTGTCATAATTAGAGATTGTTTATCTATCTTATTGTTTGTCATAATTGTTATTATTATCCAACTCCCTATTTATTAACAATATTATGGTATTTAAATGAAGATATGTATTTTACGCATAGAAAAAAATTCTTTAAAAAATTACATATAGGATTACATATAGAATTACATATATTATACAAAATTCTCTTATATTAAAAATATATATATATTTATATCAGTAGAAATTTATGATATATTATGAGAATTGGAGATTACACTTATTTCCATTTTTTGTTAATTCATAATTCCATGAATCAATTCTTGAGGAAAAATTGTTTTTGAAAATTTTAAAGGGTCCCTGGAAACTTACAGGCCCTAGCCCCGGGTGTCACAAGCCCTTCGGCAAATCAGCCGCTGGATATATCTGATTCTATCATGTTTGTTGAAAATTTTCTTTTGTTGATGCATTCAAGAATAATTTGGATGAAGAATAAATTTTTGACAATTTCTATTCTGTACTAAAAAGCACAAATCACAAAAAAAAGAGGAATACTTTTAATAACTTTTAATCTAATGTCCTGATTTTCACGTACAAAACCTGAATTTAAATAGATCGAGGGACTAACCTTTTTGCTAATTAAATAGTGCAGAGAATAATTATATTTAAGAAATCAGACTTCCACTGAAAAAACAACTTTTTTTCGATGGATTAGGATTTCAGATTCTCAAAATATGGGGGTGAGACGCAATTTGGGAAATGTCGCCCCAATAGTTTGGTTGGGAAAAGTTGGTTATGAAAACGGTTAGGATATTGATAGTTTTATAAGAAAAAGAAAGAAAGAAAAAAAAAAATTTTTAACTTATGTTTTCTTATGATAACTCCATAAATATTCAATAAAATTAAGCAAGCTTTTTAGAGTAATTTTTAATTAATTATAAAAATATTTTGAAATTTGAAAAAATAAAATCGTTAAAAATTTTAAGATATGTGTATTCAAAGTGATATTTTCATACTGCGCATGCGCAGAAAACATTTAAAGAAATTGGGGAAAGAAAATTTTTTTTTAATTATTTTTTTTAGAGTCGTATTTGATAGTTAATGAAAGGTCCAATTTGAATAACTTGAAAACTTAAAATGTTTCTACAAATTTTCTTTGCAGTTTTTGTTATACTGGAGAAAAAAAAAATTCGAATGTTCTTTTTTTTTTTTTTTTTTTTTTTTTTTTTTTTTTTTTTTTTTTTTTTTTACAAATTTGATTTTATACTAGTAGTATTAGCTTAAAGATTTATTAAAAATTACTTCTGAACTATATAGAACCACATCTATTAAATTATGTTTTATTTCACATGTTTTATTTTCTAAATGCCATCAGATTTTGTTTTTCGGATCATAGTAGGGTATTTTAATTTACAATGAAATTTTGTTTTATGATGCAAAATGAAATTTGTGGAAAACCCCTTATCATTTAGAGCTTTCAGTAAAAAAAGTACTACAGTTACTTAGAAATTTGCTACTAACTTTTTACATTTTCAAGATATTCAAATCGCATTTTTTTCATAAGTTACCAAATACGATTCTAAACAAAATTATTAAATTTTTTTTAAATGGTTTCAGTGCATGCGCAGTATAAAAAATTACTTTAAATACTCATATCTTGGGCAATTTTTAATGATTTTTTTTTAGAATTTTAAAATTATAGTTTCATTTATAATTAGAAATTACTGTAAAAATTTTGTTTAATATTTTAGCAGTTATAGTTAGAAAAAGTAAATCAAAAGAATTAGTTTTTTTTAATATAAAGATACCCATATTTTCATGAATATTGAAGCTAGATTTACGAAATTTTGAGCAGTTCTTTCACGGGATAATCAATGAGTTACAAGCTTATCGTTGTATTTCTTGACATAAAGTGTTCAAAAAAATTTTTTTTCTATGGTATTTTAATGTCGCTCCCTCAAAGGCTTTAAACTTTATTAACGAGAATGAGAAATCTCATAACTTACACACTTTTACATTTTTAAGGTAATTCTTTAAGTATTTCTTGAGAAATATGAAAAAATGAGTGAGTATAGAAGTGTTTCCATAATTTTGTTCAGATCCTGTATTTATGACTGAGAAATAAGTCGCGTATCCACTCTATAGGTAGGCTTTTTAGAAACACTGATAGAATTAAATAAAACATTCTGCATGAAATAATCGTAATTAGAGTACGAAAAAATTAGAAACAAACTGAAACCTCAGAGTATGAATTCTTGTTACCCGCAGCGCCACTACAAAATTACAACTACAATTCACTAGTATATAAGACATGTTAACTCGAATCTATGTAGGGGTACCTTTTCATAAAAGAAGGTTGACACGGTCTGTTACTTCCCTCCCCACATTGGTGACCCGGACGTGATGTGAACACGCCTATCTTGACAGTAACGCCCACTTCGATCTGGAAACGCCTACTTCGATGGATGGTCCACATTGAACAGTTGACTTACTACTTGTGACTGCGACATTATCCACCTCCTCGCACTGGTGCTACTTAGTCTCGTCTCGGTACTTAGTCTCCCGGATCACGCACAACGTCTGCTTGCATACACTCGACTGCTAACGGCAGCACAGGAGCGACTACGACCGTGAAGTTAATACACCTCTCACATTCAGCACTCAAAAAATACGGTGATCTNTATGAGAATTGGAGATTACACTTATTTCCATTTTTTGCTAATTCATAATTCCATGAATCAATTCTTGAGGAAAAATTGTTTTGGAAAATTTTAAAGGGTCCCTGGAAATTTACAGGCCCTAGCCCCGGATGTCACAAGCCTTTCGGCAAATCAGCCGCTGGATATATCTGATTCTATCATGTTTGTTGAAAATTTTCTTTTGTTGTTGTATTCAAGAATAATTTGGATGGAGAATAAATTTTTGACAATTTCTATTCTGTACTAAAAAGCACAAATCACAAAAAAAGAGGAATACTTCTAATAACTTTTAATCTAATGTCCTGATTTTCACGTACAAAACCTGAATTTAAAAAGATCGAGGGACTAACCTTTTTGCTAATTAAATAGTGCAGAGAATAATTATATTTAAGAAATCAGACTTTCACTGAAAAAACAACTTTTTTTCCGATGGATTTGGATTTCAGACTCTCAAAATATAGGGGTGAGACGCAATTGATATTGGTTATGAAAACGGTTAGGATATTGTCAGTTTATAAAAAAAAGAAGAATTTTTTTTTTTTAGCTTATGTTTTCCTATGATAACTCCAGAAATATTTAATAAAATTAAACAAGCTTCTTAGAGTAATTATTAACTCATTATAAAATATTTTGAAATTTGAAGAAGAAAAAAATCGTTAAAAATTACAAGATATGAATATTCAAAGTGATATTTTCATACTGCTCATGCGCAGAAAACATTTAAAAAAATATCTATATTTTTTTAATTATTTTTTCTAGAATCGTATTTAATAGTTAATGAAAAAGGTCGGATTTGAATAATTTGAAAACTTGAAAAGTTTCTACAAATTTTCTTTGTAGTTTTTGTTATACTGAAGAGAAAAAAAAATTTTTTTTTCATAAATTTAATTTTATACTAGTAGTACTAGCTTAAAGATTTATTAAAAATGACTTCTGAATTATGTAAACCCACAACTATTAAATTATATTTTATTTCGCATGTTTTATTTTCTAATACCATCAGAATTTGTTTTTCGGACCATCATTGTATTATAATTTATAATGAAATTTTGTTTTATGATACAAAATGATGTTTGTGGAAAACCCCTTATCATTTAGAGCTCTCAATAAAAAAAATACTACAGTTACTAAGAAATTTGCTACTAACTTTTCACATTTTCAAGATATTCCAATCGGACTTTTTTCATAAGTTACCAAATACGATTCTAAACAAAATTATTAAATTTTTTTTTTAAATGGTTTCCGTGCGTGCGCAGTATAAAGAGATTACTTAAGAATACTCATATCTTGCGCAGCTTTTAAGGATTGCTTTTTAGAATTTTAAAATGATTGTTTCATTTATAATTAGAAATTACCGTAAAAATTTTGTTTAATTTTATTAAATATTTTAGCAGTTATAGTTAGAAAAAGTAAATCAAAAGAATTAGTTTTTTTTACATAAAAATACCCATATTTTCATGAATATTTTAGCTAGATTTACGAAATTTTGTGCAGTTCTTTCACGTGATAATCAATGAGTTACAAGCTTATCGTTGTATTTCTTGACATAAAGTGTTCAAAAACATTCTTTTTCCTTCATAATTTAATGCCGGTTTCTCAAAGGCTTTAAACTTTATTAACGTGTATGAGAAATCTCATAACTTAAACACTTTTACATTTTTAAGGTAATTCTTTAAGTATTTCTTGAGAAATATAAAAAAATGAGTGAGTATAGAAGTGTTTCCATTATTTTGTTCAAATCCTGTATTTATGACTAAAAAATCAATCGCGCATCCACTGTATAGGTAGGCTTTATAGAAACACTGATAGAATTAAATAAAACATTCTGCGTGAAATACTCGTAATTAAAGAACGAAAATATTGGAAACAAACTGATAGCTCAGAGTATGAATTCTTGATACTGTAGCGTATCTACCACTACAAAATTACAACTACAATTCACTAGTATATAAGACATGTTAACTCGACTCTATGTAGGGGTACCTTTTCATAAAAGAAGGTTGACACGGTCTGTTTCTTCCCTTCCCACATTGGTGACCCGGACGTGATGTGAACAAGCCTATCTTGACAGTAACGCCCACTTCGATCTGGAAACGCCTACTTCGATGGATGGTCCACATTGAACAGTTGACTTGCTACTTGTGACTGCGACATTATCCACCTCCTCGCACTGTTGCTACTTAGTCTCGTCTCGATCACGCACAACGTTTGCTTGCATACACTCGACTGCTAACGGCAACACAGGAGCGATTACGACCGTGAAGTTAATACATCTCTCACATTCAGCACTCAAAAAATACGGTGATGTTAATACAGCTCTCCCGGCTTCTCACAAAACAGCAATGAATCAACTAGTGGTATACGTTTATCGAATTCTATCACAGATATAATTCTGGTGGGGGAGTACTGTAGCGTATCTACCACAAAATTACAACTACAATTCACTAATATATAAGACATGTTAACTCGACTCTATGTAGGGGTAACTTTTCATAAAAGAAGGTTGACACGGTCTGTTACAGGGCTCGAAAAAACTCAGAAATTTTACCCGTCCCCGTGGACGGCTTGTCCAACAATGTACCCGTCCTCCTTTGAAAGTAACCCGTAGCTTCTAAATAAATAAAAATGTAGATTTCTATTATTTGTTACTAACATTTACATAAATAGCACAATGAATTAGTAATTACTAGGATTAAAAAATACTAGGATTACATTATACAGTAATAAAAGAAATACTAGGCTACTAATAATAACCTAGTATTTCTTTTATGAAATAATTTAAATGACAAAGGTTAAGGTATCTGGAATGTCAATTTATCCGAGGATACTGCGTGTTTTAAAGGAATCAAATATGACGTTTGCTAGTTCTGCAATCAAGCCAATGATTTACAGAGGTTTCTGCTCAGAAATCTGAAAGGGGTTTTCTATTTAAGTAGATGTTCATAAATGCGTTTAACGCTTCTTGTTTAAGAAAAGAAAGTATTGTGTTTTTTTGTTAGTTCATTGCTGAAGAGCCCCGGTTGAAAAACGCTGCAGTTCTCCCAGACAAAGAAAACATCAATTCCACCATGAGCAGCATGTTGCAAGGAATTAACGGGATTTCTAGATTAGAGGGTCATTTTAGAAGTGAGGCACTAGACTCTTGTATGATAACAAAAATTGAAAATGTATCACGAACTTTAACGGGAAAATGGCCGTCCCCGCGGACGTCGGATTCGAGAAATTCGTTGTCCGCGGGAAATTTTTGACCGCCGAGGACGGGCGGACGGGTGGTTTTTCNAACTACAATTCACTAGTATATAAGACATGTTAACTCGACTCTACGTAGGGGTACCTTTTTATAGAAGAAGGTTGATATGGTCAGTTACTTCCCTCCCTACACTACAAACCACCATTTGTAAATCAGTTAGTTTTTTCCTAGTATTCATCTGACGGCATATGATTAAATTCTAACTAACTCACTTAAAATTACCACCCAATAAACAAATGATTTCGGACAAAATTTTAACTGTCAGAACAAAAATAGCAAATTTTTCTGTTGAAATTTATCAGCGACTTTTTTTTCTTCTAATCATCCCGGTAAATGAATTAGCCGACAGTCACAAAAGCATTAGCTTCAACGATCGCGTGCTCCCTTCTGTCGGATGCGCATTATCACAGTTATTTCTTAAGAATTAAATTATGGATCGATTTCCGACGGCGATAGGGTTAGAGGAGATAACGAAGTTTTGAGTGTTGTCACGTGGATGCATTTCTGAAAAATAAGAATTTTAATCGTTCTCGGGAAAACGATTTTGATTGCATACATGGAAATTAAAAATTACGAGTAGAAAAAAACAACAACATTTAGAAACGTCATTATGTTATGACAGCGGATACAGTCAAGTGTTGCGCTATCGGCTATTTTGTAAGATAACGCCCGAGAGAAATATCAAATCGGACTTAATTTTTAAGCCTAAATTGGTCATAAAAATAAATTCTTTGAATTAAATATCAATGAATTACAGATTGAATTCGACTAAACAATATCTCAGTAAGCAACTGAGAATTATAGAGAGATGTTGAGTACAGCCACCAATTGTTTATTTTATTTTACAACTGTCGTTGAACAGCCGACCCAATTTTGAGTTTACAGCTACTAATGTTCAACGCCGTAGCCTTGACACAGACGGTGAAAAAATTTGTCTAAAATATTGTTAAAAAATAGTTAAAGAGTTAGGATTGGAGGAGCCAAACAGAATACTTAAAATACAACTGTTAGTGCATTCGATTTGGTTACCGTTTAAGTTGATATTTCTTCCAAAATAATTTTGAAATTTTGAAAAGAAACCAAACTAGTCGCCAAAGACGGCTAGTTTTATAGGGTCAGTTAGGGTAAAGTGGGTATATGTGAAGGAAAAAAAAAAACACTTTTATTTTCCCCGTAGTTCGAGATAACTTGTTTAGTGTTTTTAAAGGCATTTACTGGGATTGCTATTTCATTGTTAGAAACTGATAAAAAATTTAATGTTTGCAAACTATGTATCTGTTTATGATCAACTCTCTCGAACTTTCATCTACTAATATCATTCTTTTATTCTTAACTATTTATTTCAGATCAACCTGTTAGAGGGACATCTAAAGAACAGATCTACATAAGAATTTAAGAATAAATTTGAAAATTATATTAATTATGAATTATTTTCTAAAGTGGGGTAAAGTGGGTATAGGGTTAAACTTAGCTAAGTGTTGTATGATAGGGATATTTTTTTTACTTCTCCGTTAGCTTTCGTAAGTATCTGATGCTCTATATTTTATTATGAAATAGCTAAAAAATATTTTTTCTATTTGATTATAGCCCTCCATAATAACACTGAAAGCAGAATTTGCTGAAAATTTTATTTTTAAAGAGATAACAAAATTACAGACGTAATACATAATTATAAATATGTTTTGATGTACCCGCTTTAACCCAGCGTGACGTAAAGTGGGTACATCAAATCATGTTTTTCAATGTATTATTGTAAAAAAAAATAATGAAATAAAATAGATATGTCATGCTTCATATTTAATTCATATGAATCCAGTGTATATAAAATGCAATAAAATTTATATTAAAATAAATTTAATGGTTTGGTTTTAGAGACTTCTTTAAAGAAAAGCTTGATTTTACCCCACTTTTTTCTATGATTTTATAACACAACTTTATAATAATGCTAGAATATATTAGTACATTTAGCATTTATAATATTATTAGAAGATATAGTTCTAAAATTAGTAAATATATACTAATTTTAGAGCTACACCACTTTACCCCACTCTCGGGTAAAGTGGGTAAATGAAACAATGTTTTTTTAATGCATTTCTGAGAGAAAACAATCAAGCAATATCGATAAATTATGCTTCAAATTTAATCTATTTGAAGGCAGTGTACATAAAATGCAACAAAGTTTTCAGTAAAATAAATTTAATGGTTTGGTTTTAGATCCTTCTCTTAAAACAAAATCTCGATTTTATATCCACTTTAACCCCCTGATCCTATAATTTTATGACATAACTTTATAATATTGCTAGAATATACTGTAAAAACTAAGGATTTGGGGCATTAATATTAAAAATATAATTATTGGAAGTAAAATGTGACTAATTCTGGAAGAATATGAAATTTCATAAAATGTTTTTCTCTTTGAAACTTAAACGTTTAAAAATATAGCGCAGGTATTTAAGTACTAAAGAAAATGATAACTCTCCAAAGTAAAATATATCGCTTAAGAAATAACTCAGATTGAACCATGAGACGATATATCTAAAATAAACAATCCATTTTGTAGAAAATTCAAGTATCCAAAACCGCCGTTGTGCTCATCAGAGAAACGATCGTTGTGACAGCCAACAAGCAATTTTCAATAGAATAAATAATACAATTACAAACCCTATTTTTCTTTTTCTTTAGTACATTTATATCCATTGTCTAACGATTTTTCTTGACAAAACAAAGAAGTACTTTTGAAAACGATAAAATAACACGATTACTACTTCTCTGAAATAAACTTTTTTCGAATCGAAATTTGTTGATAGGTTACAAGTGAAATAATGATCATTATTATCGATAATACCATCTTGTATCAAACATTTTTTTTTTTATTTTATTCAAAAACTGAAGTAACAACAAAAGTGACGTTTTTTTCTCCTCACATATCAATAAATAACAATAATAAATTTATAAACAATAAAGGGGAATAATTGAAATTTTTTATTTCATCTTTAAGATTTGAAATAAAAAAGAATATTGGTGAAGAATTTAGGACGCAGAGAAGTTAAGAGGCCAAAGCTCTTGACATCTCGTATTTCAGGTTAAATTTTTACTTTTTTGTTTTTAGGACGGATTTTTGTTTTTCAAAATTTTCATAGTACAGCATTATCTGATCCCACTGCACCTTTTCTTTTTTTTCAAAAAAAAAGAGTAGAAAATAAAGGCATTGCTTAATTTAATTACGGGAAAAGTTTTGCTCTCTCTAAATTTCGTGTAGGAGAAGAAAAAAAAACTGAATTTTTGCTAAAACTCAGTTTTAGGCACAGGATCATTCTCATTGCATCCATTGAGAAGATTTGTACCCATCGAATTCGAAAAATTAGTTGCGTTAGATCCATGTTTCTTTTCTAAACTAAGGTTAAAATTAGTTGCTAGGAATCCATACAAACTACTTTTTTTTGTATCGCACTATTCACTACATTACTGTCTTAAAAAAAAAAGTTGCACGCTACGCTACAAACTACGAAAAAAAGTAGCAGCTACAGTAGTTTCACTACTTGCGGTGCGCTGTTTCCGATCACAATCTAAATGAATATTTTTTTTTTCCAAATCTCATCAGTATTTTTATTTATGATTATTAAATCCTATTTTTTTCTTTCCAAATTATCAACCAATAAACGTCCAATAGTTAATCAATAATTTGCTAAATAGGGTAAGCTAACCAGTGAAGGAACACTTAAGCTTCGCTTGCCTTTTAAAAAAATCATATTAATTTCAAAATTTGTAATTTTAGTTAAATGACAGTGTCAACATACTAATTGCAAATTGTGTAAAAAAGTGTAGAGAACTTACATAATATTGTTTTCAAGTTTTGGAGGTTCAAATAACAAGTAGTAAGAAGACCAAGTGAAGGAACAGCTCTTACCAGTGAATGAACACCCAGAAAGGAACACTTAATTTTGGTTATTTTTTAATGCTCTTTATGAATTTATAAGCCAAACAAATATTTAAAAACAAGCCTATTCTTGAAATTATAACATATAAATACTTGGAAAATGTTAACTTTTTTTTTGTAATCATGAATTGAAAATTAAAGTGTCAATATATTAACACATACTGTTCATTCACTGGGAAGTCTATTCCCAGTAAAGGAACATGCCTGTTCCCTCACTGGTTTGAAGTTGTTTTTTCTATTTTTAACATACTTTTGATGCGGAACATCACTAAAGGTGCAAGAAAATTAAAGTTTACCTTTTATTTTCATTAACTTAGAAAAAAAAAACGATAAAGGAACAATTGTTCCTTCACTGGTTTTTCATCGTTTGGTGATCCAGTGAATAAACACCCCCATATCTCAGTACTTTATTATCCCATGATACTTAAAAAAAATAAAACGTAACTTCAATAACTATATTATGAATTCTCTTTTTCTCAGGGAGAAAAATAAAACTATTACATGCAATTAATTCCACTTCAAACATATAAATACAAACACTCACCTTATAATTTTTTCAAAGAAACAAGGTGTTGCAGAGATAATAGCAAATTCAAAAATTTTTCCAGAGAAGTCTATTTGACCAGGTAATCCAAAACATTGCTAGATGACTTCCTATTGTTTGGCAGTAAGCTATTGTTACNTTAAAGTGTCAACATATTAACACATACTGTTCATTCACTGGGAAATCTATGCCCAGTGAAGGAACATGCCTGTTCCCTCACTGGTTTGAAGTTGTTTTTCCTATTTTTAACATATTTTTGATGCGGAACATCACTAAAGGTGCAAGAAAATTAAAGTTTACCTTTTATTTTCATTAACTTAGAAAAAAAACCTATAAATGAACACTTGTTCCTTCACTGGTTTTTCATCGTTTGGTGATCCAGTGAATAAACACCCCCTTATCTCAGTACTTTATTATGCCATGATACTTAAAAAAAATAAAACGTAACTTCAATAACTATATTATTAATTCTCTTTTTCTCAGGGAGAAAAATAAAACTATTAAATGCAATTAATTCCACTTCAAACATATAAATACAAACACTCACCTTATAATTTTTTCAAAGAAACAAGGTGTTGCAGAGATAATAGCAAATTCAAAATTTTTTCCAGAGAAGTCTAATTTGACCAGGTAATCCAAAACATTGCTAGATGACTTCCTATTGTTTGGCAGTGAGCTATTGTTACCAATCAATCTAAAGAAAAACTTTCAAATTCTTATTTTTAATCAATATATATGAAATGTTCCTTCATTGGGTAGTGTTCCTTCACTGGTTGGTTTACCCTATATATCGTGAAAACGTTCAACTGTTTTAGTCTACAATTAAAGATCCAATAACTCATCCTGATTTTTGTTTATAATTTATATTCTTCATTGAAGTCCCATATTTTTAGAACTATGTCTAAAAAGTAGTTGTAACCTGTGAAGCTTCATTTTCTGTTGACAATTGAGACATAAAAGTTAAAGCGTTTTCATGTTAGGTGCTTTATTTTATAAACAATCAACTTTTTCTTTAACCCGCATGAATCTCAATGACTTTTTATTTTTAACTTGGAGTTTGGAAAAAGTAATTAATTCTCTCATTTGCCTTTTTGTAACTTTTTTTACTTCCTTTTCTTAAATCAGATGTTCTTTTTTACCCATTGGCAAAATGAGTTTTGGCTTGTAATTGGCGTCCTCACTTTTCATCTACAATAATCAAGAGTAATAGTAAACAGTGCGCATGCGTTGCTATGGCGACCGCTACTATTTGATAATTGTTTTTAGAATTCTTTTTTTTCACTTTTAATTTTGTTTTGTATTAAGTGGGTGAGTTTATTTTTGAGATATGGGACCAGAGAGATCCCATAAATACTTCTTGAGTTGTGAATAAAAGGGAATTTCATCATTTGAACGATAGTTTTTATTTATTTATTTATTTTTAAATAATATAAACAGCAGATAACGCGCTACTGATTTCAAATTATTATCCAGTAAATTAGCCAAACTCTAAAAGTATTCGCCATTTTTCGAAAGTCTTCGAAAATTGGCCAAATGCAAATCTTAACAATTTTTATAAAACATTAGTTTCACTATTTGTAGTGCATTACTTCCAACCACTGGAAAAATGTGATTAAAGTGCGCGTTTTTTCATGAATAATCTTGATTTTTACTGCGACGACACGCGCTTTGACTAAGCCATCATTATTTATTTACTTTTTATTCCTCAGGTGAGAGACTTCCTTTTCGGTGAGATTAAGAACTGCTTCAAAGGATTGCGGTTTCTTGGATTTCCTTTTTTCGAACGCTATTCGGATTGCGTCGTTCCATTGTATAATTAATCTAAACAAATTAAGTTTGTTATCAGGTTTATTTTTTCTCTCAAAACTTATAATTTTGTATTTTTTTAAAGCGATTGAGTCACATTTTCTTTTTAACGAAGTAGCACGCCATTCTATGACCTCTCTCCAACATTTTTACAGACATCCGTTGCAAAAACAGAAATGAAACAAGCATTTGTATATCTTATATTTCACAAACCAATCAACCATTATTAAATTGAATAATAATAATAAAAAGAACAATTAATTGGGCACTTCAAGAAGACCTTCCATACCCACACATGTGACCCATGACGTCAGAGCCGGCTAATCTTTATCAGTACAATGGCGTACTAAAGTTGAGCTGAGTTTCTCTAGATAAGTTAAAATGTTAATTAAGGATAAGTTAATTAAATACAGAACGGTATCGCACATCGAATGAGTTAAAATATAATTCTTTCTTGTCTACTTCTTTTACTTCACTTAGATTTATTATTCGTTTATGCATTTTATTGTAACCGTGATATATTTTTGTTTTATGTACCTGGCAACTTTGATGCGTAATTAGTTTTTTTATGTTCCACAAGGCTTCTTGCCTGTCTGTTAAGTCTTTCTGTAAATAAATAGTGAAAACAGTGAAATCTTTGAGAAAGAATCTTTGCAAAGGAATTTAGAATGTGTCACTTGAGAGAAATGATACTTGACTGGCTTGGCTTACTCGAAATAGAATGGAAAGAACAGTTGCTAACGTAAAGTAATGCCACGCTTCAACAACCAATCAGGATCGAGTTACCGACACTATGTCACTTGTAGGTTTCCCATTATAAAAATTACTCTAATATAATAATATTCACGGTATTAAGAATATTTTTTTTAAAAAATTAAAGCAACTCCATTAAAACTTCAAAGTATAATCACCTAACCAATTGATCATACATATTTGTATTATTAATTTATCATGTTAAATAAAAGGGTTTTTCTTTAAGATAAATTTTGCGAGATAATTTTTGTAGTGGTTTTTGTAGCAAGATTTTGTTAGGTAAATAAATGGTTTTCGTAAGATATTATATTTGAACAAGCAAGATTTACATTATTTGAGTGCTATGCTTCTTTTTATTTGCTTACGTAGTCCCAGAGATATGACGAAATATGAATGAACTAAAACTAACATTAGTGTGTCTATATTTTCGATCGTTACCCTGACTGAACTATAGAAACCATAAGATACTCAAGATATTCCTAATTTTAAGGGTCAAAGATCGAAATCAGTCTACAAAAAAGGTATTTTAATTCAGAATTATATTATTAAGTATTGAAGAAGGCAAAATTAAGTCCAACTATGTCTGACATAAAAGTTACAGCCAAAGGAGGAAAATAAAAAACAAAAGTAATTAGGAATATTTGCACCCTATTTATCTCACGAAATCAGTCCCTTGGAAGGATTTTCATTCACAAAAAGCTCATGGTTAAAAATACGAGAAATACATAATACCCAATTTTGGTACTTTCTCATCAAGCATCTGTGTAATAAATATTTATTTTCTTGATATATTTTTTTGAAGTTTTACATTTTTGTATCCTACCCGGTATAAAAAATATTATCAGTGCAGCATTAAAAAATATTTTGTAATAAAATGAAAAGTTTCTCTTCAAAACATTTTAATCCGGCGAACACTAAACATCAATTGTTTAGTACAAAAAGGGAAGCAAGGAATGTCTCCATTCTTCTCTTAAGATCAAAAATTAATCAAACTTTTTGTCTCTTTGTAAACGGTATTGTCAGGACATTAACACGAAGCACCGAAAACCAGAGGTCAGGGAACTAACCCATTGAGAGGAAAACACGGTAGAGGGAAAAACGATGCATAGGTTCAAAAAGACAAGCATGTAAAGTTTGTTTCCTTACATATAACGAAACAACAGAACAAAAACACTTTTACAGCCATAAGAATGGGTCTAACTCTCGATTCGATGTAGGATTTCTTTTATTAATTTGATATTAATTTAAAGGACGTTTCGTATATAATTGTGAATAATATTTTTTTTTCGTTATAGAATCATAATTGAGCGTTTTCAAATAGGCATTTTAATGCTTGAGAAGGCTATTTTCTTCTATTCCTCGTCATATGAGGGAAAATCAGAAATTATTGTAAGTTACCTTCTAAAGACACCAAGAAAAAAAAAACTATTTCTAGCTATTCACATTAAAATATATTTTAGGCAGATCAAATTATTATAGTAATTCGTGCGCGTGTGTATTTTTTTTAATATAATTTATGAATTATATAAAAAAATATTAATATATTTTTTAACATTTCTCTCTTAGAATTAATAGGATTTACTGTTGCTTAAATCAAGTCTTAGATTCGATGCGGCATTTAACCGGTGTATTTTTTTCTTATGCTGTCCTCGTTTTATATTTACAAGAAAAATTAATGCTAAGAAAAATCCCATCTCATTATTTGCATTGAAATTCCAAAATACAATGTTAATGGATTAACAAACCTTATTTAATAACTGACATAACTGGAAATGTTATCTTATTTTATATTGGGGAAACATTACAATAAAATTCTAATATAGAAATTCTGGTTTTGTTACAAAAAATACACATATTGTCTAAGAGCTTTTAAAAGTAATTAGTAGCATTACTTCTTAGTAAATCTCGTAATGTTATTGCAAACTTGAAATAAGAGAAAATAAAATCAAATTCTTATAATAATTTGGCTAGTACTGTACATCATTACACAACATTTTTATCATGAAAATAATAATTTACATGCGTCGCGGGCTACATTTTCTATAAGGATTCCTTCCCACATCTTCTGTTTGTTTGTTTTTTACGTCTTTTTTGTTTGTTTGCAATCAAATTTGAAAAGTTTTATTGCAAAAAAAATTTCCTTCTTGAGGCATAAAATAAAATTTCAAAGTGTTTGAAAATTAAATTTCCAGCAATTTTTATTTCATATTTGAAAATATTAATGGAAAATTACTTGTTTATAAGACTTTTAAAAAAATTTAACTAAAATTAAAAATATCAGGTGTAAAGTTTTACATCAAAGTTATTAAATCTTTCATAAAAGGCCACAAAATTCTGAAATATTAAGAGTAAAGTTTTGCATCAGAGTTTTTAAACATCGAAGAAGATGTTACGAAGCTGTAAAATATCAGATGCAAGGATTTAGATCACAGTTATTATTTAAAAAAATTAATTGAAATTCTAAAATGTCACGAGCATAGTTTAAACAAAAGTTATCAAACTTCTAAGAAAATGATACAAAGTTCTGAAATAGCAGATGCAAAGAGTTGCATTAGATTTGTAATTTAAGAAAATGAATTGAAGTTCTAAAATGTCACAAGCAGAGTTTAAATAAAAGTTATCAAACTTCTAAGAAAATGATACAATGTTCTAAAATATCAGATGCCAAAATTTACATCAGAGTTACCTAACTTCTAAGGAATAGCAACATAGTTATAAAAATCAGGTGCAAAGCTTTACCCTAAAAACGTGTAACAAAATATACCTTTCAAAATGTTGGATATATTTCAATTCATCTTTTAGATTATTCGAAATAAAATGTGATTTCGTCATTTTAGTTAGAACAGGTGGTTTACCTACTTACTTGTCTAGTAAAAGTCTGTAAATCAGTTTATTTTTATAATAATAAAATAAATTCGTCACATGGTATGGAAAATTTTATTTGCATTTTCGGTTTTAATGCTTCAAAAGAAAAATGTAGAAAACAAACGATCGAGAAAATATCTTTAGAATTTGAAATAACTTGACTTAAATTTAAAACAATTTAGATTTTATTATTGTTTTAAAGTTTGTAATTTATAAAAACGTTTTTTTAAGCCTTGAAGGAAATAAAAAATTAAAACAGGTGATAAGAGATTTTTCCCCCCGTAAGACGTAAGAATTAATTAGAAGAATTAATAAGAGGTAGGAATTAATACTTCAACGGTAATAATAATTATTATTATTACCTTTTTCACACTGTTGCACTGGGCGAAAAAATACGGACTACCCTGAATAACTTTTGATCGAATGATTGGATCTTCACGTTATCTTAATGGCTTATTATAATGTCTGTCTTAATGGATCTAGGGCAGAGGTCGCCAAAGTGGTCTATATAGACCCCCAAGGGTCTATTTAACATAAGCGGGGGTCAATCTGAGCCAGGGGGTCGATCCGAACCGGAAGGATCGATTGGTCGAAGGATTATCAATATTTTTCAGATATGTGATAATTAGAAATAAACGAAGAAGACTTGGAAATATATACAGGTAATCTTCAAAAATTGAGCGACGATTTTAAACTGCGTTTTGTTGATTTGGAAAACATTGACATCCCTGATCGGATTATTGTGTCATTTTCTGCTCAAATTGAAAACGTGAACATCAACCTGCAAGATGAGCTTGCTGAATTATTATGGGGATTTGAAGCAAAGACGCTTTTTAAAAATTTAACAATAAGCAAATTTTGAGCAAATATAAATATAATGCAAAAATATGTAAGACTTTACGAAATAGCTCAGCCATTTATGATAGCATTTCCAAGTTCCTATATGGTTGAAGCCGGTTTCAGTCACTTAAATTCAATCTTAACTAAAAACAGAAATAAATTAAATGTGGAGTTTCGAGGGGATTTAAGATTACAATTGACCAATTTTGAACCCAATATAACGAACATTGCAGAAAAAAAACACCAGGCACACCCATGTCATTGATTAAGAATCAATAAATCCGTAGTTACTTTACTTATTATTTCTACTTTTATGGGGGTCGATGGAGATTTCGAAAAATTATGTAGGGGTCGATGATCAAAAAAGTTTGGCAACCCCTGATCTAGGGAGTGACCTCAAATATGCTAATTAATAACTGAAGGCAATATTTTAAGTTACGAAATCATACACATAAACATACTTTCTCTGAATAAACATATCTTTTTTTGACTGATTTGGATTTCTGAGCCTCCGAAATATAGGGGATAGCCGCAATCTGGAAAATAGGGACCTAATTTGATCAGGAGAGCGCTCCAAAGTTTGCATCTCTTAATGTTAATTTCACTTTTTACGTATTTGCTGCTTAAGATCTTTTTAAGCGAATTGAAAATTTTTGCTCACAATTATAAAATTTGTTTATCTAAAGATAATTCCAAGCAAAAAATAAATTTTACTAAATATTTATCATTTTTTATCATTTTATTTAATAAGGGTCGAAAAAAGTTTGAATTGTAATGTATACAATTTATTGCGTCACTTTAAAGAATATAATTTTGCATGGCAAAATATAAAATGTGAGCAAAATCGCTTTAAAAGTTTCTGAAAAATTGAATTTCAAAAAAGTCAGATATTTAAAATTCGATTTCTCAGAAACTATTTGGACGATTTTGCTCAAAATTTGTATTGTGTGAAGTAAAGTTATGTTCTTTAAAATTGTGCAAAAAAATGTATGCCTTACAATTCAAAATTTTTTCGACTACTATTAAATAAAATAATAAAAAATAATAAATATTAACCAAAAGTTATTTTTTGCATTATATCATCTTTGGACAAACGAATTTTACAATTGCTCGCAAACAATTTTCAATTCGCTGCAAAAGTTCTCGAGATATAGAGAAATACGCAAAAAGTAATATTAACATTAACTATGGTTCAAACTTAGGAGAGCTCTTCTGACCAAACTGTTGAAATCATATTTCCCAGATTGCCGTAATCACCTATATTTTGGGATTCAGAAATCCGAATCCGTTGAAAAAAAGATATTCAGAGAAAGTACCTTTTTCAGTGTCTGATTTCTGAACTTAAAATATCGTCTGCACTAATTAGTTACCATATTTGAGGTCACCCCCTCAAGCTAATAAGTTAAACCAATTAACCTTTCTGATTGGAAAATGTTTGATGATTTTATTTTCCCAACTGGAGTAAGGAATGTGGAATTTTATTTTTAGACATAAATTTTTGATTATAAAATAATGCTGCAGAAAACATCACAAATTTAAAGTAAAACAAGTATCTTATGATTTATTTTGTGAAATAAGAGTAGAATTGAAAAAAAATATTTAAAATATTTAAAAAAAAAGAGTTGCGGTGGCTCAAGGGATCGAGGGTTCACATCCCAATGAGATGACCAGTGAAGTTTCAAATCCCAACAGTAGCCTTTTGATGCGAATTCTGATACCGATTTGCACTGATAGTTGAACTGGCCTAAACTATCCTCAGTGTTGGACGGATCATGGGTTAGAATCCCTTTGCTGTCGATCTAACCGCGGTTGGTTTTCGTAGTTGTCTTCTCCATGCACCGCAAATGCGGGTTAGTTCTATCAATAAGTTATCCACAAAGGCTAGTTTATCTCAAAGCTTGATTCAGGAGCTTTCTTGTCTCCTGAATTGCGTTCAAAATGGCAAGACTGCGGAGTTGACCATTGATAGCCGTAAACTCAGAATTGGGTCTGGATCGAATACATCTTGCTTCTGTCTCCCATAATCATTGGAGACACATAATATAATAATTTGTCATTAAACGTATGTTAGTTCTACTCTACACAGAAAAAAAATCTGGTAAAATACCTGCGTTGCATGGTAAGGGCATTTCTAGCAAACAAAACAGTAATTCTGGTTAATAAAACCAAACCGCATGCTATTTAAACTATTCATTTGGTACTTTTTAAGTTTATATGGTAACGGTTTACCAAAAATTCTATTAACAGGCATTTATTAACAGGCATTTAGTAAAAAATACAAAACTGAAAAATAGTTTTAATCGAAAAAGGGTTTCCATGCAATGCTCTAAGGCAGTGTTCCCCAACCCCCGGTCCGTGGATCAAATGGTGCCGGGCCACCCATTTCATTGAAACTGAATTTAAATTCCTAGGTTTATACCCCAAATAAAAAATATCTGTGCTCCATTAAAATTTTATTTATTTTAAAAAAGGGGCCCCAGAAAGTAGTGACATAAATTTTTTAATATTTGTAATGTTTGGTGTAACTGTATTTTATTTTGGAGGCATGTTTACATACAATTAAATTAAAATTAATAAATCAAAATAATCTAAAATCTAAACAATAAACGTCCCCCCACCAGCGGGTCGCTGTAAAATTATCAAACGTTGACAGGTCCGCGTTGATAAAAAGGTTGGGGAACACTGCTCTAAGGAGTCATGATAAAATGACAGAATTTTGCTACATTTGACAAATTTTAACGCATATTATAAAACCTTATTTTGTTGTAAATTTAACCAAAATCATTAACAAATAGCATGTGTAAAAATTACCTAGTTTTTTCGGTGTTCCCGAATATCCAGAAACGCGGTAAATTTTACGGTAGTTTTGACCATACTTTTTAATACGTGTACTCTGAATAAGATATCATTAAAGTTAGTTAGAAAACTTCTTCAATTTTAGTTGGTTTGAATAGAATATTTAGAACTATGCATATCATCACTACTGCAGATAGTTTTTTTTAAAACTAATTAATAAAATTTTTGAAAACGAAAAAATTTTGAAAAACTCTGTTCACGAATAGCTTTTTA
Source organism: Parasteatoda tepidariorum (assembly GCF_043381705.1). NCBI lineage: Eukaryota > Metazoa > Arthropoda > Arachnida > Araneae > Theridiidae > Parasteatoda > Parasteatoda tepidariorum. Next base: position 7,265,618 of record NC_092213.1, read on the forward strand.
AAAGTCAAAAATAATTAAAGAAATGACTGAGACTTTTATCGCTTTTAAGTAATCAAATGTTATAAACGTGATAAAAATTATGCATCAGAAACATAAATTTAAATTCGTAGTCTAAACAAATAAGCAGGAAAAGTATTTTTTTAAAAAACACCATTCAAAAATTTTTGCGGACTTATTTAATTCACAAACGCGTCAGTGCAAGACGTGCCCTTTCTTTCTAGTCTAAGTTTCATTGCATAATTTTCGGAAAATTTTCTCAAATGTCTGTCATAGGAAATAATAAGATTTTTATAAAAATTTAAGATTTCAAAAATGAAAACGTTGATAGGAATTTTCATTTCATGATTTTAAAAAAAACATAGTTTCAAGTGCCAAATAAATAGACCTGAAAATAACTACTCGTCACGTGGTGAGTGAACAAATGAAAGTGGCGACTTAAATTTAATAAACAACTGGCCACTTTTTACCATCGTTTTTTCATTTTTTTTTTTAAATGTTTGGTGATAAAAGTACATAAATGCAAAAAGTCTGAGGAAAACAGAATTTTCATTAAAATGCCCATTGTCTCCATTCAATCTTTCTGAATCTATCAATTTGTGATAAAAAGATTCATGAGGACGGAGTTCCTTAACAATTCACATATTTCAAAGCTGTTACGTATATGTTGCCATAAATGACAGAATGTCAACTTTCACCGGAGAATGTCAACAATCACATAGTCGCTTTGGTGAATGTCCGAAATATTTGTTATACCCGATTTGATATTAATTTATTCGTTGATATTATTATATTCCTTCGTTATTTTAATATCTGCTGAATAAAGATAGGGAGAAACATTAGTGTTCGGAGTACCAGTTCAGTGCACACCGGGCAGTGGAAATTGACCCTAAAAAAACAGTGTAGGATATACTGGTCATTAGCACTGAACCTTAAAAAAACAACACTGTAGGGCATACCGGGCAAATATATAAAGGGCAGTGACGTCTAACTTCCTCTTCTTCTTCTTCTTCTTCATAAGCGCAACAGCCTTTCACAAGCCAAGGCTGACTTGCAGATTTTCCTCCATCTGGCCCTGTCCGGTGCGACGGCCCGCCATCGGTTGACTCCCAATAGCTTGAGGTCCTTTTCAACGTCTTCTATCCATCTTGTAGGTGGTCGTCCCCTACGTCTCGTCCCTTCAATTGTGGAAAAAGTCACTTTTTTGGCAGGGACGGCATCAGAATTTGACATCTAACTAGACCTAGTATATATTTCGGACATTAACCAAAGCGACTATGTGATTGTCAACAACCACCCGTTTCTAGTCATTCGCAGTAACTTATACATTAAATACATATATGTATATATAAAAATTGCTTCCCCAAATATTTTTAAAGATCGTTAAAGTCTAACTAACTTAATATCTATGTTTAACTAAATTTCGTCATATTATTTTTAGTATTGAATTAAATTTTTATAGCCATAGATTATTTCTAATGTAATTTTAAAAAAAAACATAACTTAATTTAAGCCAAAAAAAAGTTTGCAAAAGTGGTTATTAAATAAAAAGAATGTATTGATATCGGTCACCGACTCACTAGGCTAGAAGAAAAAGGGACTACTAAGTTATTGGAGTCTACCAGCCATTGGCTACAAACTGAAAATTTAAATGTTCAGGTCTACTATTAAAAGCAACAACAAAAAAAAATTCCTTCAGCTCGATTGATTCAAGATCTTTAAAAAAATGGAAAGAAGAGAGTTAAGTGTCTCTGATGTCATTTCTAAATAAATTATTGAGTATACATCATAGTTTGTTTTCTTATTATTTCCTCCATTTCATAAGCTAAGAAAACACTCCAAAGTGATTCGTCTTTCTTTAATTGTCTTCTTGACACTGCAGGTGTGTGTGAAAACGCCTTATCATTGCAAACAAAAATCGGATATTTATTCAAGAATTGAGCAGCATTTTATCACTCTTGTTCATTATCTCAAACTCTTGAAATTGCACATCATTTCTGTTTTTAAAAGGCTTCCGTTTCCTTTTTTTTTACCGGCAACATGCAAGACAGGAAAAAAAAAATTTTTTTTTGAAGCTCAGGAAAATAGTTTACCCTATCGATACATGTCATAGGAGCCGCGATGGCTCAGGGGATAGAGCGTTCGCCCTCCAATAAGGAGAACCGGGTTCAAATCCCAACGATGGCTGATCGATACAAATTCCTCACAGATTGCACCAACAGCAGTCTGGACGTATATTATCGTCGTCAATGATAGACGAATCATGGGTTACTTTAATTCCCTTTTGCTGCTCACAATTTTTCTTTATTTTCGAAATTATCCTTGTTCACCACATTTCCAGAAATGCTTTAAAAAAATATTAATATCAAGAATTTTTTTAATCGTTTAAAAATTTAAAATTTTTAGAAAAGTTGCTGCTTTTTTAAAATGTGGTGACTGTTTAAAAGTTTAAAATGTGTAGTTTGAATGTTGTTTGCGTTGTCGAATGTTTGAAATGACTGTTTAAAATGTGTTCTTATTTATCGAATATCCGTCTACAACTGGACAGTAGCAAAATTTCCCAATATTACCCCATAAAATTTTTTTGAAATCGTCTTTTTCGAGACAATTTCGAAACATTCGACTCTTCTTTTCCTATCACAAAACAAGTTCTATACTCTGCTGCAAGTTAAGAAAAAACCATTATATCCTACGGAGAGAGCCTGTTTGCGTCTAAGTGCTCGCCAAATGGATGCCAAGCTCCCAGAGCGAACGTATATTGACATCGTCATTTCTAGAACGACGTTGCACAGTCTCCTTTTTGCTTGTTTTCTTATTAATAATAATAACAGTTATTATCAACAATAGTAATTTAAGAAGTAATAAGAATTAATAAAAATTATATCTGAAAATCGTAATAAATATGCGTGTTTCTGTACATTTTTTAAGAAATTAATGAAAGAATAATAAACATTGTTTCTGGCACTTCACGATTTCCTTCTACATCAAAACAAAAGTAAAAATTCTTTATCCGGCCTTTGATTTGTTAAGGGCATGACAGCATCAGACGCGCCATTTTTTTGTGGTCCAATCAAATCCAATGCTCTTGCTAAGTCATATAGTTGTTTCTTTTTCAAGAACGAACGCTCTCTTATGTATCGAAATATGTCGCCAAGTCTAGTATTCCAGTATTACTACGAAAGTATAACTTTTTTTTTAATAATTTCAAGATATATATATCGCAAAAGATAGTACGAATTAAATAGCTGTCTGACGTGCTTAACTATGTAAGCTTCTACATTGTTTTGAAAGCATATTTGTATAAACACTGATAATGAAACAAAAGGGAACTACANTTAGATGCAAACAGGCTCTCCCCATAGGGAGAATGGTATTTTCTTAACTTGCAACAGAGTTATAATGACGTATTGTATTTCAGAACTACGCAGACGTTCCATCTGTTACATGGACTTAAAAAATGTGATACAGGTCTTCCTTATGGCACGCAGACTACTTTCTTCAGCTCAGTCAGGAAATAACAGAGAGCTTAAAGCTCACTTAAGCTCAAATTACGTTTATGAAGCAGGCGGTCGAGAAAAAAAAAATAGCGAAGCCAAGAAGAAAAAAAAATATTTGGATCCGGGGTATGGGCGTTCTAGCAAATTACCATCACCCCTGCCGTTCGAAGGGCAGATCGGCACGTGCCACGTGCCATATGGCGCACTGTTGCGCGTCATTAAGAACTGGAATTGCGTACGTAAACGGTAAATTTCCTTAGAAAAGGCGTCAACACGATTTCTCTCTTCTTTTTCTGTTGAAGGAATTAATGATAGTCGTCCTGTTCGATGGAGGAGGGTAAAAATAAAAATAATAAAGCCCCTCCTGGAACAAACGAAAAAATACCCGGGCGTTTTCTCGTATAAGTCATATAAAAAGCCGTGGAACTCGTTTTCGGAATTGGAGGGTGTACTACTTACAAAACTCACGAGGAAATCGAATGTGTACTTGTTATTCCAATTTGTCTGAGTTTAATTCGAAACGGGGGAGTTGATATGTTGAGAAAGATAAAAGATTGATAATCATAGAGGTCGGTTACCAGAGCTCAACAATTTTATTTACCCAAAACTTTAAATATTAGGAGGGTTGAAATGATTATAACAAAAAGGATTTATTAATTCTATACTTATTCATACAGATAGAATTTATTTTTAATTCTAGGAGCTTCGCTCACTAACCCAGGTGACTTTCGTTCCATATATCATTGTTTGTTTTTTTATATACAATTATGATATACAATAGCATTGTTATAAAATGCATCAATTAAAAATAGTCTCTTAGGGTCTTCTGATCTTGTGATTAGTTTAGAAATCTTGTGATTAGTTTAAAAACATTGAAAGAAACAATAGAGCGTTTCACTTTAATACAATTTTAATAAAAAAAAGACATTGAAAAAATATTATTTGTACATTATAGCCGCGATGAACCGGGTTCGAATCCCAGCGATGGCTGCTCGATACGAATTCCGCATCCGTCTGGCACCGACCTCAGTACTGACGCGAAGTATCCTCAGTGGTAGACGGATCATGAATTAGGCTAACCGTGGAAGGTTCTCGTTGTCCTTCTCTCCATGCAACGCAAATGCCGGTTAGTTCCATCAAAAAGTCCTCCACGAGCGGATTTCCCCTAATACGTAATCCAGGAGTTCCCTTGTCTTCTGGATTGGGTTCAAAATTACAAGGCTACGGAGTTGAACATTAGTAGTCGTAAACCCAAAACTGAGTCTGCGGTTATAAAATAAATGCAATAAGTGTAATGGGATACCTGCACGTAACGTAGCGTGCGTACATCGATCCTGATTGGTTGCTAAAACGTGGCATTTGTTTACGTTAGTGACACATTCTATATTCTAACACAAAGATTCTTTCACAAGGATTTCAGTTCTTTCACCAAATATCTCTAACATAACAGGCGCGAAGCCATGCAGAACATAAGAAAAAAAAATATTTATGCATTGAAATTGCTTGGTACACAAAACAAAAATATAACACGGTCACAATAAAATACACAAACAAATAATGAATCTAAGTGAAGTAAAAGAAGTAGAAGAGAAAGAATTATATTTCAACAAATTCGATGTGCGATACTGTTCCGTATTTAATTAACTTCACGTTAATTAACATTCTGACTTATGTGGAAAAACTTAGCTCAACTTTAACACGCCATTTTGCTTATAAAAGATCAGCTGCCTCTAATGTCATAGGTCACATGTGTGGGTACCCATGATATTTTTCTTCTTGAAGTGCAAGTACCCAATTGTTGGAATTTAGAATATTTTCTAACTGCTTACGATTATTAATCAGTTAGAATATTAACAATAAAGTTGAAATAATGTCGTAAACTTTAAATAAATCTTTTTAAACTAATTAATTTAAAAAAATCTATGTATAATGTCATTCGAATAAATATTTAATTTGATAATTTCAGTACTGTTTGAATGGCCAAATTAAAATCGGTTGTTAAACTCGTTTAATTATTAAAATGATGTTTTTCTTCCTTTTACTTCAAATTTTCCAGGCAAAACAATCTGTTTTTTACTTACTTACATCCTTATTATCATTTTTCTATGAAATTTCAAATCAAAATATGTGCGGAAGATCTCAATTCGTCAAAATTCTTAGAAGCAATAAGTCATTCGAAATAATTGCAAAACCACAAATTCACCGAGTTCCATTTATCATTGTATCGTCTGCCTCTAGAAAAAATTTGATTCGATCTTAAGTGACACAGGAAGTGTGGACATTCGTTCTCAATCGTTGCCTTATTTGGTTCAGCTTTACTGACTAAATTATGCAGTGTCGATTTTGTCGCATAAAATGACAGATAAATTAAATGGAGATAAAATCAGAGCTGTGGAATCGGTTGTTAACACCGACTCTGAGATTTGCTGAGATCTCGATTTCAACGCAGTTCTTACATTTAAAAAAAAATTACGTATTTTAAATTATGTATTTATTTTTATGCACTACTAAAGTTAATAGTATTTTACTTAAAATTATATTCCATTCTATACCATAGCGATACAACGATAACAATAATTTGAACAAAATATTTTATTTCATTTTATAACCATCGTTGAACAGCCGACTCAATTTCGCGTTTACGACTACCAATGTTCAACTCCTATTGGAAGAAATTTCGACTCCGTGGAGGACTTTTGTAGGGAACTCGCCCGCGTTTGCGTTGCATGGAGAGGAAAACCACGAAAATCTTCCATTATTAGCCTGACTGCGAGGGGATTCTAACCCATGATCCATTTACCACTGAGGATATTTTAAGTCAGCACTCTGGTTGGTGCCAACTGGGTGCGTAATTCGTATCGGACAGCCTTCCCTGGCTTTCGAACACCGATTACCTTGTTGGAAGGTGAAGAGGAGCACTCTATGCCCCCTCCCTGGCCACTACTATACTAAACCACCATAAGATAAGAGATTCACTGTAAAAAAAAATCGGCTAAATTCACGAAAAAATAAACTGATAGATGATGTGCCAGTATAAAACTGTTTTATTTCACAGGAAAATACTGTTAGCTTAAAACCGACGCCTGTTTTTTATGCTGATAAGTACTATTGCCTTAACAAGCAAAAAAAGAACTCCGATATTTAAAAAAAATCTATTATCTTTACAAAAAATTTCGTAAAATAACCTGTCAGCAGTGTGGTTGGTGCGAACCTAGAGAGAAGCCATCATCATATTCTAGCTGACGCTGGGATTCGAACCTGGGTGACTTCATTGGGAGGTGAGCTGTCTGACCTCTGAAGCACCGCAGATGTAATGTGTCAATAAGCAGTCTTAAACTTACTTATTATCTCACTTATTAAAATAATATTTCAGTATTAAAACATTTAAAGGTGTAGTGACCAACCCATTAAAAAATGTTTAGCAGCGTAACTTTCAGAAAAATAATAATCAGGAATAGTATCAATTTGAAAATAAAATCGAATCGCAGTTCTTTTATAGTTCTAAACCATAAAATAATTGCTCAAAAATAAGAGCAAATATAGAAAATAACCGTAAAATGATTTAGAATAAAATAGAGTTATCCTTACTGTAAGCAAAACTGCAGGGCAAAAATTAGAATTTGCACTGATGGTTTTAATCCGTTTATAATTAGGAAGAAATACAGGGAGAAACCGTTTTCTCAGCAAAACATATTTAAACCGTCAAATGTACAGAAAAATTCGTGTAAAAAGAACGAGAACTTTTTTAAGTGTGCGGAAATTTTTCTTTTAACAGTTTTTTTTCTTTTTCAGTAAAAAATTTTTTTTTTTGTTCTGTACAATCTACGGTTAATTTTTACAATGTAGACATCAATATCGCACAAGCACACTCGAATATAAAATGTGCAAAAAAGAAAAAAGTAATAATGAATCACTCGGAATAACTTTTGATCTAATGATCCGATTTTCACGAAAGAGAACTCAATCTTAATGGTTCGAAGTTGTGTCCGCAATCTGGGAAATGTGGTTCCAATAGTTAGGTCATGAAAGTGGTCGAAAGTTTGGACCCCTTAATGTTAATTTTACTTTTAATGTATTTCATCATATCTCCAGAATTTTCTGAGCTAATTGAAACATTTCTGCATACAATTCTAAAATTCGTTTATCCAAAGATAATTCCATGCAAAAAATAATTTTTAATGATTATTTATTATTTTTTACTATTATATTTGATAATGGTAGAAAAAAGCTGGAAGTGTAAGGTCTAAAAAATTTTTTTTCACTAATAAAATTTGAACGAAATCAATCAAATAGTTTTTTAAGAAGTCAGATATTTAAACTTTGATTTATCAGGAACAAATGATTCATAAAATTCATTTTTTTTTTCTAATAAACTTTTCATTCACAAATTTGGTTTTGGAATTTATGAATAAAAGATAACTTATTAATAGTTTATTTCATTTTTTAATATCGATTTTTTGATAATTTTCTGCTTTCTTTGCTCAATCAAACATTGGTAGAAAGAGGTTCAAATTTGATCAATTAAATTTGAGGTAGATTATAATGTTCATTTGAGTATTTTTGTTCAAATAATTATGAACAATTGTCTCACCAACAGCAGAAAAGTTAACCTACTCTGCAGCCTTGAATAAAATTTTGTTTAATTTTCTTGTAACGTGTATTTTTAACTAAGGGGACGTAGGAGGCCCTAGGTGTTTGATGGAACCCTAAAATAATGGACCCCTTATATAATATTCCAGTTGGATATTAACTTAATTAATTAAAATCGATTTTTAACTCAACAGTAGAAAGGGTAGAGATGGAGAGGGAAAATTCTTAACATGCTTTTAATCCTTTTTATTTAATTATCACAATTAAACTAATGATGGAAAGTTACTCCATTTGGCGGTATATTTCGATGCTTGTATTATATAAGGTCGCCACCCAATCACAATTTGAGATATAAAGCATACTGTATTTAAGATTAATTTTTTGTAACAAAATTTTGCCAATAAAATTCTGCAATAAGCAGTTTTTAAGAGGTAATTAAATAGTATACTGTTATTAGTGTTTAGATTTTTTGATCAACATCTTTTTTATGCAATTAACGTTTCTCAACGTCATCCAAATCCATTTTCATCAGTTTAAACTGTAATTAAAGTAGATATTAAAAAATTTAAAAACTGAGAACGCGTGGTTTTAAAATATTTACGCTCCATTTTATGCTTAAAGTTTTGAGGAAACATTACTAGAAGTTCTAAAACTTATAAAGCGCTTTTCTCCTAATCTAAAAAAAAGCGATCCCTTTACTTTCTAACTTTTTTTTTTAAGGATACTATGCTGTCTAATAATATTGTATCGTCAAAAGTTTGTTAAGTACAAAAAAAAAATTATCACGAAAACACCAATTAAAAATTTAACTTATAATCCAAGATGGCGAGTTATTAGTTTTAATTTTATTATCATATTCAATCGTTTTATTTCTATTGATGATATACTGTAAAAAATTGCGGATCACATTACGGTATACAGTACCGCTATTTTAGGAGCATTATCCGTAAAATACATTTTTACCGTAAAATATAACAGGGTACTTCTAAAGCAATATTTATTTAATTAGAGTGATTCAGTGATTTTAAGGTAATTATTACTGTAAAAATTACGATATAACTTATTTTTTTGTTCCGTAACATGTTTCCTGAGTGCCGGTACTTTTTACCGTGATTTATTGTTACGTATATCACGCGCGAGACTTTTAGAGCAGCTTAAGAAATTAGATAAAAATGTTCCAATATTCCTATTTTTCAAATTTATGATTTTTATTTCTGTTATTGAAAACGGGGAATCTTTAAAAGTCATGCTTTGAATAGATCTATGATGTTTGAAATAGCCAAATTTTTGAATTAAAACTATCAAAAATGAATTTAGAAAATTAAATCAAAAGTTTTATATTTAATTAAAAATATAGGCTTTTTCCGGATGTCACTGTCTGGTACTCTCAAGAGCTCTAGAAATATGGGAATCTAGGTGATCACTACTCTTACGACAACTCTGTTAAGGATTTTTCTTAGTGTATTGCTTAACAGGGGTTTTTGCTTACGACAATGCTGTTAAGAAATTTTCTTAGTATAATGGCTCGCAAGAGTTTTTGCTTACGACAGCTCTGTTAAGGATTTTTCTTAGTGTAATGGCTAACAAGAATTTTTGCTTACGACAGCTCTGTTAAGAATTTTTCTTAGTATAATGACTAACAAGAATTTTTGCTTACGACAGCTCTGTTAAGTATCTTTCTTAGTATAATGGCTAACAAGAATTTTTACTTGCGACAGCTCTGTTAAGGATTTTTCTTAGTATAATGACTAACAGGAATTTTTGCTTACGACAGCTCTGTTAAGTATCTTTCTGAGTTTAATGGCTAACAAGAATTTTTGTTTGCGACAGCTCTTTTAAGGATTTTTCTCAGTATAATGATTAGCAAGAATTTTTGCAAGAATGCAAACTTTTCAAAGTGTCTTCATACCAAAATTTATTTGTCGACCATTATTGATTGTTTAGAATTTTTGTAATCAATAATAGTCTTATTGATTCTCTTATTAAGTATCTTATGAAGTGGTTATTATCAGTGAAGAATCTCTTGTCGAAATGACGAAAAACGCGATCGCGTGTTGACATGATAACTTCAGACAAAAGTATCTGGGATCGTAAAATTTATACAAATTCTTATCCAAACTTCAACGTATTTCGTTGTAAGAAATTTCATGATTTTTTTTTCTATTCTCTTTCTTAATTTTAGATTAATCTAAGAGTTCATTTAAAAAGTGTATGAATTACTTATAAAAGTTTTTTAATAGTCTGGGGAAAACAGATAGGCATTTCAACGACTTCTACGTTTTAGTGATTGTCATCAATACTTTTTCTACTTAAAAACATCATAATTTTTCCACTTATATTCACATAAGCAGAAAAAAATCACACTTTTCATACTTTTATAAGTGGAATAGTATTATATTTTTTCTACTTATATTCCTTACTTTAGACCATACTTTTTCTACTTATATTCTTTAGATCACACTTTTTCTCCTTATATTCATATATGCTGAAAAAAAACATACTTTTTCCACTTATATCCACATAAGCAGAAAAAAATCACACTTTTCATAGTCTTATAAGTAGAATAGTATTGTACTTTTTCTACTTATATTCTTTATATCACACTTTTTCTACTTATATTCTTTAGATCATTCTTTTTCTACTTAGAAAACGCGTTTGTTCTTGCCATTTTCAAAGGTTGTGGGGCAAGGGGTATCGATTTCTGGAGGAGGGATGGAGCACAGAGATTAGGGAACGAATCCATGGAGGTTCTACCGTTATCGTAAGAGCCGATTTCCTATTTTTTTCTTCAACACTATATGTTCAAGTCGGTGAGCCCCGAAATCACAGAAATTATTTTGCTGTACGAATATTCATGTTCACAAATGATGGTATAAGTTTAAAAAATGAAAGTCTTTGAAGGAAGATACTTTTTCATTGTCTTCTTGAACATTTTTCAGGCCTGCATAGTTGTTGAAGTTTAAAAAAAAAAAACAAAGGACTATATATATTGGCACTCTAGAAAGGTCTTAGCAGTTAAAATGACGCTGGGCTACTGAGATTAACCACTTTTTGTCTAAAACTATGAAGTATAAATCCTATTTATCTTAGCGACTTAAGGTTTGGAGCTTAATAGGACAAGCAAGATGTAGGAGAGAACCGTATAATCTTTTTCTGCTTATTCATATAAGCAGAAAAAGATTATACTTTTTCTACTTATATTCACATAAGCAGAAAAAGATCACACTTTTCATACTCTTATAAGTAGAATAGTATTATACTTTTTCTACTTATATTCTTTGTATCAAACTTTTTCTACTTATATTCTTTATATCAAACTTTTCCCACTAATTTTCTTTATATCATAATTTTCTTCTTATATTCCTAATATCATATTTTTTCCACTTATATACTTTACTCTTTCAATTATATAATACGTTTTTGGCAGAATGTAAAAAAAAAATTTACAAAAAGTTATTTGCTTAATTTTTAGGTAATGACACATAAACTATTTCAAATGACAAAAGCTTTCAATCGAATTTTTATTAAAGTGAATAGTTACTCATTCTCAAACTGTTCAGCTAGTTATAGAATTATAATAGAATATAATAGAGGTAATTAAAGAAAATGTTTCTGTGAAGAATTTGATAAGAAAGATCAAGAGGTGATGAAACATGCGGTCATTGGTCAAGGTGAAATGTTTTGACAAAAGCCTGCATTCCAACATGCTTGTTCGGAGAAACCGTTAGAAAGATTGCATAGAGAACATGCACAAAGAAATTATAAATTGAGACATGTTATTGTTTTAGTATCTTTTGATTTTTAACCGAAGAATTGAAGAACAAAGAATAACTAGTGGCCCTAAAAAATATCATCTGTTCTTTTTCCTCGAGATCTTACGATAATATATTTTTTTTCATTGAACAATTGTAGAATGAATTTAATTATATTTAAGTGCACAATTTAATGCATGGACTGTATGGAGAAAAATATCCCCACCCCCACCCCGCTTTAAAGTCTTGAAGATCCTAATCAAAAGTTTTAGGATTAGTGCTCTTAATGTCTTTAGCACTTATTTGAATTGAAATGCTAAACATACACTGAAAAAATAAGTATAGTCAAAACTACCAGAATATCGCAAAAATTTAACCGTGTTTCTGCCTGCATTGGAACACCGAAAAAGACTGGTTTTTACGGTAATCGGTAATAATACCGCAGCATTTTAGTAAAGATTTGGTAAAATTAACAATAAAATATAATGTTATAATATAGGATAAAATTTGGTGAATGTTGCAATATGTTGTTGTCATAAATAATGTTGTCATAAAGCATGAAATAAAAAAACCATTTATTTGGTTAAATTCATTTTAAGTTTGGTAATTTTAATTAAATGTGAGGAAATAATAACCGTAATTTTGAAAACCAGAATTCTCGGTAAACCGTTATCATATTAACGGAAAAAGTACATTTGATACTTTTTAATAATTTTTCAATAAACATCATATATATTGGTTTCCAGACTTATGATTTTTTTTTGTCATTACCATACAGTACGTTAATTCTACCAGAAATGTTTTCTCTGAGTACTCATAGTAGAAATTTACTTTAATTTTCGTAACAAAATTAACTAAAAATTAACTTTCAGAGTTAAATAGTCTTGTGAGGCACGATTTTTTTTTTTCCGTTGCAAGTTTTAGAAAAATCAAGATCAATAGTCTTAAGAATAGTTACATTTGCTGCCGATTCAACATTAGATTTCAAACAATAAAAACATTTAAGGAAAATATTAAATTACATTTATGATTCAAATTTATGATTGTTCCAAATTTTCCTTAAAGGCTTAAAGAAAGAAAGAAATTATTTGAACTCGACAAACAAGTTTAAACTTTAACTTTTCACTGTATAGTAGATGAGTGCTAATTAATAGTAAATATAAATGTTCATTTAAGTCTAAGTGTTGATTGTTTTATCTGTTATTAGAATATTAAATTTGTAAATGTTAAATTTTACTTTAAAAAAATAAAGTTAAACGAATCATATGTATTTCTTGAAAGTATTAAAAAGATTTTTAAAAAATTGCAGGAAACAAAGCAGGAAAGCAAAGTATTTTCTTAATTATATTACTAAATTACTTTTATTATAAATATTTTATTGTATGTAAGCGAGCATCAAGATATAATTTTTGACAATTAGAGGTTTTGAGTAACAATTTTACAAATAAAATGGAGTCAAAACAATTACACATTCAATATTATTCCAAGGAACATAATAATATCTAATGTTCGGCAGTAACTAATACAACTTTTGATAGCAAATTACAAATGTTGATTACGATTATAAATGTTGTTACAAATTTGATTTTAAATGCTCCGTGAATATCGTCAACAAAAAAAAATCTTTCACTAATTAAATTGTTGCCATTTTTTTAAGGACAAATAGTTTTATTTATCAAACTAAAATTGCAAAAAAATAAATAAAAAAAATTAAAGAAATGAAATTCAATTAATAAAATATAAACTTAATAATTTTAGTTTAACTGAATAGTTAAACTAAAATTATAGATAAATTTTACGTTTTAATGGAATTAGAAGACGTGGACACAAATTATTATATATTCTTTATTTTATAAGTCATGCCTCGAGTAGATGCCAATCAAAAGTAACAAAGCAAGAATTATAATACTTTGGGACGATCCACTCTGACGTCATCACGACACGTTCCTTGAAGCTTTTCTTCGCCCAACAGCCTACAGTGCCCTCTAGCAACACTTAAGTGAAACAGATTGTTGATTCAGTAGATGTGAATAGTTGACACTCTATGGTATATTTTTGTTTACTTCTTCGCGATTATATTTGAAGCATATAATAATTCTTTGTGAATTATGGTTTTAAAGTTGAGTTTTCATGCTTCATTTCAATCAAAATTATTGAATTAAGATTCAATTGTGGGAATTTATGTTAGTGGTTTTCGAGATTTTTTATCTCCGTGTAACGCAAATGCGGATTAGTTCCATCAAAAAGTCCTCCAAGAAGTTAGTTAAATTATTTCAAAGACAATAATAGGAGTTAGTAATTAATAGGAGTTAGTTAAATTATTTCAAAGACATACTTTTCACCAAAGTTTAATTTAGGTTTGTTTTATGTTTCCAGAACGAATTTAGTAAAGTAAAAGTTGAATCCGAGGAATAGATTATCTTCGAATGAGTAAATGCTTCTAACAAGGGAGCCTTGTTGAGTTTTCCTAATTTTATCAGCTACTTAAAGCCCCTCGCCGATATTGCATAAATTATCAATCATAACGGAATTGGTTTTTCATGAAGTGTAACTTTTAAACGTTGTAACCTTGAATTATATTTAACAACGAACTTCTTGTGTTTTATTTCCTAACAAGAGTACGAAATGAATGGCTCTAAAAATGATCCAACGTTGACCCAATCATGCTTTCACCCATTCAATTTTTCGTACCATTTTGAAACAAGAGGAATATATATTTGTGTGATGGGAATAACTTCAAAGGCGGCTGAACCTTTGGCGGCATTTGTTTACCAGCTTAAAGGAGGGGGGAAGAAAAACTGATGCCAAAGAATAGCGGCACACTTTGATCTGCGAACTTTCCCTGCACGGTCGCGAGTCGAACCTCTCAATTCGCGTGGGATGGTTTGAGAGTTTTTTGTGTTTATTTATTTAGAAGAATTATTGTGATTGACATTAATAAAGGACTGAAAAAGTTTTAAGGGTGAAATGTGATATTTCCTTTTTACGAGGGGGAATTTTTATTTTAAAATGAGATAAATTTAATGTTAATATGCATAACGGTATCATGAAATAAAAATTCAGAAAGAAAAAGTAGCGGGGAGGAGCGACTCTTTGGTGTTTGACAACAAATTATGTGTGTCTTTCTGATTTGGAGGCATGCGGTTGTTTATAAAAGTATCAACTTTAGAGTTCGTTAAGTTATGTTATATTATGGTAGACTATATGAACGTATGACAGAGGACTGAGTTTAAATTAGCGATGGTCTCCAATAGCTCCGAACTGCAAAGACATCTTATATTCATAAGATAGGAATAAAAAAAATTTAAAAAAAAGAATTTAAATTATAAAAATGTGATTTATGCAAAAAAATTTCTTTAGATGTTAACATATTTTTTTTTCTTTAAAAAAATTAACAAGTTTTATAAATTCAAGTAAGGAAAAGTATTAAATTAATTCAATACGGTATAAAGGGCGTATTGAAATATCACCATAAATGGTGTTTACAAATTTACTGAAATAAGAAAGAGAGAAAGAATTTTGTCTCGTCCAAAACTCACACATTCTTAATGGACAGCACAGACATAGCTAATGAACCTCCAGTCATATTCTCCTTTTGTGCTGAAACTAAGTTGACTGTTACACGATCTTAAAAGCAGAACGTAAATATTTTCCTCATAAACTCTCATCTTTGCTCTGAATATAAACAAAACGAGAAGGTTTTCCCTTTCTTAAACTTACGCAAAGCTGAACCTGTTTACGTAATAGGGCCGATTGAACCTCTTTCCTTGCTTCAGAGATCACCTTACTTATAAGGCAAACCTAAACATTCAAATCGGAAGAGTTAAGAGACTCCGTCCAGAAGACAAGGGAACTCCCGGATCAAGTATTGGGAGACATTTGCCTTCGTGTAGGACTTTTTGATGGAACTAACCCGTATTTGCGTTATATGGGGAGAAAAACCACGAACACCTCCCACGGCAAGGGGACTCTAGCCTATGATCCGTCTACCACAAAGGATATGTTACGTCAGCATTGTGGTCAGTCCGAGTCGGATGAGGAATTCGTATCAACCAGCCATTGTTGGGATTGAACCCGGGACACCGCATTGGAAGGCGAAAGCTCTATCCCCTGAGCCACCACGGCTCAAATTGATAGTATTAAAGCAAGAAAGAATTTATTAACTTTCAACCTCATTTTTGTCGATCAGAACTTTGGATGGGTAAAAATGAAAAAAAGGCTTCAACCCTGATCTTTCAAATTGTGCCTACAAATCTTCCAAAACATTTGCTGCTGAAAGAATTTTTTTTCCATAGAGTTTGTATAGAAGTATTTCCATTATTTTGCAATCAATCCTTGTATGTTGAGCCCTGGCGGCTCAAGGAATAGTGCTCTAGCCTTCCAATGAGGTAACCCAGATTGGAATCCCAGAGATGACTGGTCGATACGACTACCACACTCGGCTCGCACAAGCCACGGTGCTGATGTAAAATATTCTCAGTGCTAGACGGATCATGAACTTGCCGTCAGGTTTTTCACTAAACTAGGAGGCTCCGCCCCCTGCTCGCTAACGCTCGCCAACCCCCGAGAATTGCTACGCAATCCTATGTGGTTCACGCCGTGAACCATGGCTCGCTGCTCTCGTTCGCCAATGAACACAATGTTCTAGCACAAAGACATAATATATTATCATCAAAGACATAGTATTTTATCATCAAAGACATAGTATTTTATCATCAAAGACATAGTATTGTACTTATGTAGAAGAATTCTACCGATGTTCTTATTGGCTTTTAAAAAAGTATATTAGCTATTTAGATTGTACATGGTGAAAAAATCAAAACATTAGCTAAATAAGAAACATATTAGCAAAATAAATTATCAAATATTGCTTCACTAATATTCTGCATTTTAAAGCGTGAAAATTCAATGCATAAATAAACGCGAAATATAAAAAAATTCAATGCATTCAATACAAACACTTAAACGTTTTTTAGACGTTTAGGTAGCTCCCAGTAGAAAAATATCAATTCAACAGCGGCCTTTTAAAGCATTCTCACTTCAATTAATTAATTAATTCCTAATTGAGTTTAAATTAAATATTGTCATGTTTTTAGTGCATGAATCTGAATTGAACAACCTGATAATGCTCACTCTGGTTATTGTTATCTGGTTGCTCACTACGTGCTCTTGCGCGCCGAATCCAATCAATTAAAAATGAAATCTGTTGCCAGCGCGAGAAAAGAAATATCATCGGTTTTATTGATACATACGTACGTATTAGCGTTTTATATAATATAGATGTAATGCAAATGCGCGTTACTTCTATCAAAAAGTAATCAGTGAGGGCTAGCTTGTCCCGATGCTTGATCCAGAGCCGTGGTGGAATAGAGGGCTCGCCTCCAAATGAGGTGACCCGGGGTCGGATCCCAGCTATGGCTGGTCGATATGACTTCCGCACCTGGCCCATACCAATCGCAGTGCTGACATAAAATATCCTCAGTGGTAAACTGATCATGGGCTTGAGTCCCCTTGCAGTCAAGATAAACGCGTGAGGTTTTCGTCTTTATGTAACGCAAATGCGGAGTACTTGTATCAAAACGTCTTAAACAAGGGCAAATTTGTTCTAATACTTTATCCGGGAGTTCACTTGTCTTCTTAATTGGGTACACAATTACAAACGATGCATGTTAAATTTAGATGAATTTTTATAATACTAATTTCTGTAACTATAGGTCGCAAATACATTTGGAATTATGAAGATGGAGCTGCTGATTCACTTCACGTTTATTATATTATACATACTGATATATACATAATATATTGGTATATATATTCGTGGTATAAATATTGTTGTAATGGGTACCAAATATAGGCACTTAATGTAGATGCTGTGATAATGGTTTTTTCCCCACCAGAAGCTTTTCTGCAAATTAGTAATAATGCAGCAATAAAGAAATAATGCAGGGGTAAAACAAGCATATTAAAAATTGATGAGCATAACAATAATTTCCAGCTTGCTTGGAATAATGCCTATAATGTCTAAATATGACGGCCAGTCAGAAACCGCAGTGAAAATGTTAAAAAAATTGTGGTTTTTAATGTTGAGGTGGGAAGTCAATTATCGTATGAGAACCCTTGACGAATGTTGTTATTTTATTCCAACCCTATCTCGCAGCTCAAATGGGGAGGGATTGGCTGATTTATTTTGGAGACTTATAAACATATCATTTGTGGTTAATATCGCATCCATGTCTGCATATACTTCGTAAAGAAGCATCTTCCCCACGCCATCTTGATTTTTAGGTTAAAATTTTATTTCCATTTATTCGTTTTTTTCCCCGTTTATTATAATTTGATGATTAAAAAATTTTCCATTGGCATTCAACTTCTTTCCTTAAAAAGAAAAAAAAAGGAAAATATTAGCATTATTTTATCAATCTAATAGAAACAGCGGTTAGAACTTTTTCGGACTTAAAAACAACGAAATCAGCACATTATTCTCAAAAATTTTAAGTAATCAATTCAAGAGATTTGAGATAGGTAATTTAGTTATCAGTAGGACTGGGNCGATGCAAAACTGACGATGCATCACGATACATAATTTCTAATATCGCCCAGTCCTAGTTATCAGCATTCACCCGTATTTTTCAAAATTTATTTTCATTATTTTTTAAGCTGTTAAAAACTGATTTGAGTAAAGCTGAAAAATATACAATGTGAAACAAGTATCGGTCGTAATTGAACTTCGTGGAGGACATTTTGATGGTACAAACCAGCATTTGCGTTACATGAAGAGTTAAACCTCGAAAACGATCCACGGTTATCCTGACCGCATGGGGACTCTAACCCATGATCTGTTTACCACTGAGGATATTTTATGTCAACACCGTGGATTTCGTAATTCGTATCGACCAGCTATTGCTGGGATTCGAACCCGGTTCACCTCCTTCAGGGCCTCGCGAACACAACGCACTCCTTCCAGAACATGTATATCTCGAACTTTGATATCTCAAAAACTTTGTTATGTTAAAAAAATATTTTTCTTCTTGGCATTATACCGCTAATGTTAATTTGAATTTCTATGTCGAAGGGTTTCTTCTTAAAACTGTGCTACGTCGATTTTTTTTCGAAATAGAAAATGATTTTTTTCGGAAAAATCATAATGTAAGTTCGGTGTAAACCAATTATTTTCTATTTAATGCATAATTATTCTTGCCTTACTTTTAAAAATGAAATTATCATTCCTGTATATTAGACTTATAGCCAACTATCATTACATACATAATTAATAGTAGTTATTCTTATGTTTCATGACTATACTTCTTAGAATAATTTTTTAGAACATAGTATTTTTTTACTTTTTAGATCACATTTAGCTCTGAACTTGTTATGTCGAACCCTCACTATCTCGAAATTTAGCTTCCCTTCTACGTTGTGATATCGAGAGTATACTGAAAGTGTTTTAATATTTCATTTTACCTAACTCCTTACTTTGTTTTTCTCACATTCTATATTATATAATACCAATAGTTACCCTCAAAACAGTTACGAATGATATTTATTTGCAAACTCATCTTAAAGAACTATATATTTTTTACAAAATAAATATTTAATAGAACTTGTTCTTATGTTTCATCTCTCCAATTTTTAGAGTAATTTTAGAACATATTTTCTTTTACTTTTTAGAGCATATTTAGCTCTGAACTTATTATCTCGAAATTTAGCTTCCCTTCTACGTTGTGATATCGAGAGTATACTGAAAGTGTTTTAATATTTCATTTTACCTAACTCCTTAGTTTGTTTTTCTCGCATTCTGTATTATATAATACCAATAGTTACCCTCAAAACAGTTACGAATGATATTTATTTGCAGATGCATCTTTAAGTACTATAATTTTTTTAAAAAAAAATCGTCTGGGGAGAAATAAATTCCTTATATGCACCCAGGTGCAATACTTTTTTTTAAAAAAAAAGGAAGTTAATAACCTTCGGTGAAAAATCTTGCGGTTTCTCCACAAACTGAAATGTGTTCTAACATGAAACGGTATTTGAGGAAGCGGGAATATTTTGAGCTAACCTTTAACCCTCTGACTAACCCATACCTGAATCAGGAAGCTAAGGTATGCGCGATAAAAGAGGCGGTTCCGATCACCGAGTGCTTTTTAACTGGGTGTGGTATGACTCACACTTCTCGTCTGCGAGGGAAGTTTGTTTGGGTTGCGGTCGGTCACTTCTCAATTTTCAATATTGCATCATCTTCAGACATTAAACTAATAAAAGAATCAAAAGAAAGGATGGATAGTTAAAAATTTATTAGTCTTCAAATGAANCGGTCATTGTTTAAGTAGAGCAAAGGAAGGTGATATGACCACGGATTAGTGTTTGGTGAGACTACATAAAAGAAAACTTTACGTAAAACGAGAACTAATATTTTTCTCTAAAAAAAACGTATGCTTTTTTTTTTTTTATTATTATTTCTTTTTTTCAAAAGAAGGGAAAGAAACGCAATTAATTAATGAATCGTAAATGCCAATTTACCAATACTACGTCTACTACAATCGTTTACCAATGCTACGAGATTATGCATGAAACTACATCGACACAATGGATAAAGCTAAAATAATAAAATAAAAAATTTAAAATTAATTGTAATATATTGTTCTTCTCGGTGGCTTTACATTATTAAATTAAGCAGAACACCTTTTTAGAAGTCATAAAAAAAAAGATTAACTGTATTTATTTGGCATAATGCTATTGCTCGAAACCAACTCACCGTTTATCACAACAGAGAAATTTCTTCCTGTATTTATCCTCTGCAAGAGGTTGAGAAAGAGGTTAGTTCCTTCAACAAGTTATCCACGAAAGCTAAATTTCTCCCAACACTTGATCCGGGAGTTCCCTTGTCTTCTGGATTGGGTTCAAAATGACAAGGCTATTGAGTTGAACATTGGTCATAGTAAACCCGAAATTGGGTCGGGTGTTCACCAACAATTGTAAAATCAATATTACCACTTCTGATTCAAGATTGTTAAGTTCAAAGTTATTCATAATGTATCAAACTGCATAAATTCTACATATTTATAATGGATCAAATCGCCTATTGCTGAGACTCCTTTTTAAAATATCTTTTAACTAGTTTCTTGTAAAAAATAAAAAGCTAAATTGAGAAAAATTACTTGATGACAGGCTTATCTGTTCATACTCCTATATTCTAAATTCTCAGCACCATTGTATGAAATGTAACTTAAATTTAAGCAACATAAAGTTTTCATGGATAATTTTTAAAGACATTATATTACGTATGGTAGATGAAGTTGAATATTACTGTAATAATCTCTGGTTGATTTGTTTGAGCCAAATTTGGATTTACGAAGATAGTTCTGCTGATTTAATACGTAAATTCTGCTACCAGGAACAAAATGAATGAACGCCTTTTTTTTCTACATTAATTTAGCTTCTTAGTTTTTTAATTTTAATTCAGTTATCGCTAATTGAGTCGCTCCGTTTCAAAACCACGTTATAAAAAATCAATTCCAAATAAAATGAACACGTGGTTTCACGTAACTTTAGGAACACTAATTTGGTGTTGTAGCCCGACCAATCTTTTAAACCTATCGACATCAATGCATAATCTGCATATATGCTATCACATTCACGTTGATCAATGAGCTTATCTAACCAAGGCGGAATGACATCCGTAAATTAGCTGTTACGGGGCAGGCTGTAACAATATCCCAAAATGGATTGTCATGATTGTTTCTGGAAGGTTGACAGCGCCTTTTATGTCAACAGTCGTTGATTACGTTCTAGCTTCGTTATTTCAAAAATAAAAGAAAACTGGTAAAATTGAAAATTTTGATTTTTAAGTTCTAAAAATAATGTTAAAATAAAAATAAATGAAAGATGTTTCAATAAAAGATATAAAAATGAATAAAACAATTTTACTTTCTGATGAATAAAAAGCTAACATTTTATTATTTAAAATAAACCATTTTCTTAAAAAAAATGGTTAATATGGCAGCAGTTTACCATATTAAAGATTTTTCTTTACAGGTGCCAGCCATCTCTAAAAATATAATTTTTCTTTTTTAAAAAAAATGTGAATATTCAAGGTAGTAATACCACTTAACTCACGTAAACACTTACAAGAGAACTAGCGCCCCCTACTGGAAGGAAATGGAAATTTCGAGTTGAAAAGTAAAATGAGATTGATCTAGTGAGTAAAAAATAATTAAATATTAAAGAACGTGCATTAAACTCCCTTTTTTTTTGTTTTAATTAGATAGAGCTGTAAGTTATTAAACATGAACTTCATGTACGCTATTATTATTAACTTCAAAATACTTGAAGAAAAAAACATTCTTTATATTATAATTTAATGCAATGGATAATGCTAAACCAATGAGAAAATTTTTGAACGATTTTTAGGACAAGGTGAAAAACTTTTTCTTCTCATTCTTCTTCTATTGGCATGACAGCCCTTTGTGGGCAAGAGCCTTCCTCCATTCTGCTCTTTTCTTTGAGATTGTTCTCCAGTTAGTAATTCTTAGGATTTTTAAATCTTCTTCCACACAGTCAAGTCACCTGATCTTAGACCTACCCCTAACTCTAGTTCTCATTAGTTTGTAATTGAAGATCTTAAATGTCAAGGTCCATTCAACAGATGTGACCCGCAAGATTTAAGCGACTTAGTTTGATGTATTTGTTGACGTCAGATTCCTTGAATAGCTTATATAATTCAAAATTATGGCGTTGTCTCCATAAGCACAACATTTACAGCACATAATTTTTCTGGAGGCTTTTCTCTCAAAAACAGCAAACAGTGATTTAGTTAAAGACACTGTTTTGGATCCATAATTTAAGACAGGTCTAACGATTATTTTATATAGCATTAATTTTGTTTTTCGTCTTTAAATTAACTTTGACTTCAGAAATGTTCTTAAGCAGTGGAGCCATCGATTGGCTGCTATAATGAGTCTCTGTATTTCCTTTTCATTAGCCGTCCAAATATTAGATTTACTGCAAAAGAGAGAGACAAAGACTGATAAACTCTGACTTTTTTACTATAGATAGGTATAATATTCACACCATATGCTGAATAGATTTTTAAATTTAGAAAATGAACACAATTCTAACCTTTTTCGCTGAATTTTAGGACAAAAGCTTATCTCAAACAATGAATTTGTTGGAAAAACTATCGACGTCATTATTAATGACGATTTCAGATCATAAAAAAAAGATGGCATGGCAAAAAATTTTTCATGGTGTACTGGCTCAGTTAACATTACTAATGTCCGAAATTAGTCTTTATAGGTAGAAAAAGATTTTTACGTTAAAATTAGGGCAAAAACACTAGCACAAAAAAATCGTATAATTGGAATTTTATTTTCTTATTTTTGTTTTTAAACTCTTATAAATTATTTGATGAAGAAAAATTTTTTTATATTGTACTGGTTTAGTTAACAATACAAATGTCCAAGATTGGTCCTTTCGAGTAGAAAAGAGTTTTTCGTTAGAACTCTTTTAGAAAAACACAAAAAGTCGTTTAATTGGAATTTTACTCTCTTATTTCTATTTTTAAACATTTACAAATTATTTGAAGAAAANGGACAAAAGCTTATCTCAAACAATGAATTTGTTGGAAAAACTATCGGCGTCATTATTAATGATGATTTCAGATCATAAAAAAAGATGGCATGGCAAAAGTTTTTTCATGGTGTACTGGCTCAGTTAACATTACTAATGCCCGAAATTAGTATTTATAGGTAGAAAAAGATTTTTACGTTAAAATTAGGGCAAAAACATTAGCACAAAAAAATCGTATAATTGGAATTTTATTTTCTTATTTTTGTTTTTAAACTCTTATAAATTATTTGATGAAGAAAAATTTTTTTATATTGTACTGGTTTAGTTAACAATACAAATGTCCAAGATTGGTCCTTTCGAGTAGAAAAGAGTTTTTCGTTAGAACTCTTTTAGAAAAACACAAAAAGTCGTTTAATTGGAATTTTACTCTCTTATTTCTATTTTTAAACATTTACAAATTATTTGAAGAAAAAGCAATTTTTTTTGTGGTGTACTGGCTCAGTTAACAATACTAATTTCCAAAAATGGGTTCTTTCGTGTAGATTAAGAATTTGGGGAGAAAAACACACAGAAAATCGTCCAATTTAAATATTATACTCTTATTTTTATTTTACAATACCTGGAAATTATTTAAAGGAAGAAAAATAAAAAAATTTTATTGTGTACTGGGTCAGTTAACAGTACACATTTCCACGATTGGGAAGTAAAAAAGATTTTTTTGTTAGAATTCGGGGGGAAGAACATTTACCCACAAAAAAATTTAAATCAAAATATAATCCATAATTTTTAAAAATACATATTTTTCCGATTAATTTTCAGTTGAATGCTTCCTTTTTAATTTACTGATTTAGAGGGGGCTTCAAGGGTTACACGATAAGCCACTGTATTGAAATTTATTAAACTTTTAATTATATTGCCTGCGTTCGTGACGTTGCGTGTGGATTCAATATTAACACGTAATATGCATGTACTGAATCTGCATGAATAGTTCTAAAGGAAGTAATTGGCTATTAGTACGCTGGTTTAAACCAAAAGTGGTAGGACACGCGCAATTCCATTCCTTCACACCATCATCCGTCAACATAGAGAACACAGCTGCTTTTCACCATCAATTTTATCTACGAAGATAACGCATTCATTAAGGTGACGAAAATTTGTAAAACGAATTTAAATTACTCATAGAAAAAGTCGGCGGACGTGTTAAATTGACGTCGGTATATCACGCCGTTGCCAGGTGACCAGTTCGTTAAAAACCAGCTGCCGCAGACGATAAGAGAGAAGAACTTTTTCAAAAATGCCGCCATTTTTTGTAATCATTTTATTGACGGCGGTTGTAGGGTGAAATGTGTGCCTATATGGTGATGTTTTTCTGTATAGGGGATGCGGGCTTCTCTCAAACCGTCACGATTTTGACTCCACTTTAATCATATCTCCCTTTAAATCTAAATTTTTTTTCTTCTAAATCAAAACCAGATGTTTTTATTTTTTAAAGTTCCACACGTTTCCGTTGTGATGTATTATGAGTTAAAGGGTTGTAGGTGAAACGGGAGCACTTATGTGTAACTAAGCCTAGCTGCAGACAGAAATCTTGGAGGGAAATATAAATTAAAGTCAATGAAGGCGTAAAAATTGTTGAATTGCTAAGTTATAGAAATACATGAAAGTGATAGATTTTTTTTTTCCCTTTTGAATAAAAGGATAAAAGAGACGCGTTTTCTTGTCTGTGAATTTTAGGACTGAATACGCTGAAAGAAAAGGTATATTTATTTTGTGACTAACTGAAATATAATTAAAAAAATTTAAATATATAAGGCAAAATTACAGCATGATAGTAATCGTTTAAAAATAATATATCTGCGTATTATTATAAAAATATTTTCTTTTAGACATCTGAAAACGACCGGCACCGATTACTAAATAAATTTTTACCTGATTTGCTTTAAATTTTAACATATTAAATGGCATTCTTTGTAGTTTCCATTGTGTAAAGGTCTTTATAAAGTTTATTTGATATCGTGCAGTAATAATAATAAACTTCAGCGTTTAATATAGTGTAACTATAGTGTTTAACCTGATAAGTTATAATGTGACTATAGTGTTTAACCTGAAAAAAGATCTCCAAAAGAAAGAGCACACCGGGAAAAAGCTCATCATTAGGAATTGTATGAATTTAACAACTAATTTAATTCGGCCTGTTGAATGAAATTAAACATTTATTCAAATGAAATTATATATTTTTGTAAAAATGGATTTATATATAAGGATTAATTCAAAGTTTACGGGTAGGATTTTTCCCCACTTAATAAAATTTCTTAAAAAAATGATTAGGACTCTTAAGAAATTCAAAAATTATTCTAAATTTCCGTATTTATACTTAGTGAATTGTGAAATAATCCATACCATTCAAGTAATACATTTCCAACTGGCTTATTTTTTTAAAAATAATTGTGTTAAGTAGAAATACTTTATCATTTTTTAAATATTTTTAACTCAGCCAAAGATTAAGTCTCTGAGAGACTATAGTTAATTGATTTAATTTTATTCGACTTGAAATCAAGCTTTGTATATTAATAATTTTAAAAATAGTACCCACTTTGCTTTCGAATAATTATTAAATTGTATCACATTTTTATTCAACGGCCAGAATCGAATCGAATGAATCCTGTGCTTTTTTTCCAGTGCTCTGTTTTCCGCCGTGTATATGAAATTTCACCTAGAAAATTACTTCATTGCAGGGGATGGGGGAAGGACTCGCTGAATTGGCGATACAAATTAATTTGACTTCAAAATAAATTTCAAAATAAAATTTATGCGCCAAATGTAATACAATATAATATTTTATATTAAAATATCTATGTGTTATTTAGTAATTGAAATACATTTTTTTTCTATTATGATATTTTAAAGATAGGATATAGAAAAAATTGATTTTTAAAATACAGCTTAACTCTAGGTCTTTTTTAAAGATTAAGAGCTCTTTCTTGATATACACTTGTCCGGTATTCCCTACTCAGGTGTCTTTCTATTATACACTGTTCCGATATTTGTTTATATATTCATCTACATTTGCCGTTCTTTTCCCTCTACTGCTACATTAAACTCCTTTCTTGCGGGCGGGATTCCCATAGTCTTTCCTTAAGAGTAAAACATTTTATCTAGCTAAAAGACTACGGCTGCCTAAATTCTGCTTCATAATACTGCTTCAAATCTTCTCATTAAACATCAGGACTATTTCACTCCTGAACCGAAAGAGAGGAAATTTCAAATCACGACTTACAAAACTGCAGTGGATGAAGATCAACAGAAGAACCAATCATAAAACCTATATTGGACATTTTCACAAAAAATAGTAAACAGTTTCCAAGATCTGAAAGTAGAAGGAACCGGTTTAGCCTGGTTGGTAGGGGAGTTGGGTCCATTGCTAAGAGGTCTTGAGTTCGATTCCCACCGACCGAAGACTCCGCGTGTAGTAAATGGTGACTGGTGCACGTTAAATCTGTCGGGGGTTCTGAATTGGAGATTGATCGTTCTTTGGTCCAGGTCAAAATTGCGGTTCACCCTTTAAACGGGCTGTGACGTGTGACTGTGGATAAGGATCTATTCTTGGCGATAGATGGCGCCACTGAAAAACAAGAAACGCACCCTCTGCCCTAAATTCGCCTAGTTTCACCTAGCAGGTTTGCTGGTTAATTAGCAAATGGCATTAGAAACAACGACAACAGCAAAACTAGAATACTATAAAGCACCCACAGATGAGGAATTTGAGAAAACCAAAAGTGTCCACTTTCCCATATTAATGACAGCTTACACAATTTCTATGTAAGCTTAAAATCATTGCTTCATCAAATTCTTAACTTCAAATTCTATCGTCTCTGAAAATTCTGGAACCTGATATCAAGAATAGTTCTAATTATGAAACCATAAATCTGAAACTTTCTGAAATCTTCTTTCCCACCTTCAGTAGTAAACTAGAAGAATTTAAAGTACAATTTTTCAATTTAATTGTTAGAAACAAAAATATAAATGATGCACAGAAATTGTTTTATTTGCATGTTTCTCTTAAAGGTGAAGCCAAAAACCACACAACATATGAAGACATTTTATGTTTCTTTGTTTCAAGCTCTTAAGAGTCGCGATGAGAATAGGCGATTAATTGTTGATACTCAAATCGAAAGGATTTTGAAACATGATAAATTAACAGTCGAATATAGTAAGGAATTAAGAAAACAGTTGCTTAATGCTTAAATAAAAGCATAAGAGCTTTAAATACATTTTCTAATAGTTTATTAATAAATATAATTTTACCAAAAGCTAGATAAAAAATAAAAATAGGCTGTTTGCAAGTCGAACTAAATTCAGAAAGTAATACTAATACTCGATTTTGAAAAATTCATAGAATTTTTAGAAAGGTGTCCTATTCTAGATGGAATTCACAGAAATGTTTCTACAACCTCCAATAAGCAAGATAATAAATCCCGCAACTCTTTCTTAAAATATTCTCACGTGCGTAACTATAGTTTGTATAAAGTAAGAACTCCCCAAGTCATTTGTCTGGATCCGTGGCTGTGACTATGGTAACGAGGTATAACTATTTCAAGTAGGGGTGTGGGGTCATTGTTTGGCTCGGGTCGGCGAGAGAGAGGGAATCTTTTTCTTCGGTCTATTGTGTCAGCCCTAGAGAGTAAAGAAGCTACCCTCCCTGAGATGCGCTATTCTTGTTTCCATATCTGCAGACGGCCTCAGACTTTGTGGAGGGGGGAGTTCTTACTTTAGACAAACTATATGTGGCATTTAAGAATTCTTACCCTCTCTAAAAATGAGAACTATTCATTGGTATGCCACCAGAATAAAAGAATTCTGATGTTTACCAAAATAAATATGTCAGAATCACTTAGACTTCCTCTTAAATTCTCTTCTGCGACATGCAAATCCAGGCACCATCCATTGTTTTATAAAACATAAGCACCCTATCAACCCCAATGCGAAATCCTCAACAAAAATCAATCACTTGACGTGGCAATTTCTTTCAGTGTTGGCCATGGTATTTCTCTCCGACCCTATCCTCAACATTTATACACCCACAAGCATTTGGCTATCCCCAGTGGTGTAAATGACAACCCCTCAACCTCCATGGGGCACGAGGGGTGCACGAGGTTTAAGGGCGCACTATCCAGAAATAATACGCTAGAAGGGATGCACAGCCTGCGGCCCGCGGTGGCAACCTGAAAAAAACAACCTTTTTTTTTTGAAAAAAGTAACAAAATAAATAAATAAAAATTGAAATAAGCATTTAAGTTTTTGAAAGCACCAAATCCAAATCACGTAGTCTTTTGATCGCTTTTTTCAGAGGTTAATACTACAAATTTCGAAAGCTTTAAAAAATCCCTACAATTTTGACATCTTGCCAATCCCGAATATCTCTTCATTGTGTTCTAGTCTCTAAAAATAATGAGTTAAGTCTAAGATAGGGTGCATCTATAATTCTTGCAAGGGGGGGGGAGGGTGCCCCCAAGTAGCCACTTGCTATCCTCAAACGTCCTGCTTCATTTACAAAAGTTTCTTTTTCTTCTTTTTTCTTAAATCCGAAATCAGTAAAGGTCAATTCTAATCCGGAAAATTCGGGGGTTGAATAACATCAGAATTCGACAGTATTTTTGGGCTCTACGTTTACAGAACAACACAGTAAACATTCTATGTCTCGAAGTTGAGTGGTGAATCCTTCGAGGTAAGAAAAGAGATTGCAGCGTCATTTCTCAATGCAAACGAATTGCATTGAATGAATTGCGTAAAAAGAAGCACCAGTAAAAAGAGCACCTGGAAAAAATCATTTAGAAAAAAAAAAAGCACAGAAAAAAACCCCACCAGAAGCGAGTTCATGTAATACAACAAAAAAAGAGAAAAGAACATATTTATTAAGTTGAAGTGTTTTAAAAATTTATGACTGTTTAATGATATATTAACTTAATGAACGATTAAGGGTCTCGGCATGACCATATGACAAGTATTTTTAGATTTTGACCTTAAGTCAGTAACGCTGTAAGTGTGAACAATTAATATAATTGATTATATAAATTATTGTTGCTTTCAAAAAGAGCAAAATCAAAATGGAGCTAATTTTAACCTGAAAATACAATCTGAATTTATGTAATTTTAGCATTTTTACTCTAAATTTTAATAACTCTTTAAGTCTAATAAGTATTAATTTATAAGAAACCTCAGCAACAAACGAATACTAATGATTAATAGAATAAATTTTACTTTCTTGTCGTTCGAGATCTTTAGTACTAGATGATGTTCATTAACTTGTATTGTAGTTAAACGTCGAGTCAATGTTTTTCAAAAGTATGTAAAGAAAATCAAATTGTCTCAACTTCTTTCATCTATTAGTTGAAAATATTAATAGTTAACGACCAACAATTGCATAAACTTTTGCGACTGAGATCTTCAGAGATCTAAATGATGAAATTATTAATATTAACGGCTTTATTGTTTCAACTCGTGACCTTGTGATGAAACGAGAAGATTGTTGAAACAGGTGATAGGATTGTCAACGTCTTGGGCAAATTGAGAAATGCGCCCTATTAGAATAATGATCGCCTACCACGATATCATTTATTCTGTTTTTTTTTTCCTTTTCTTTTTATGTAAGACGCTTTACTTTGACTTGCAATTAGTTTCTACTCCTTTAAAGGAAATTAACTTATTTCACTTTATAACCGCCGTTGAACAGCCGACCCAATTTTTGAATTTACGACTACGAATGTCCGTAGTCTTGTCATTTTGAATCCAATCCAGAACTCCAGGATCAAGCAAGCATTGGGAGAAATTTGCCTCCGTGGAGGACTTTTTGATGGAACTAACCCGCATTTGCGTTACATGGGAGAGGAAAACTACGAAAACCTCCCACGGTGAGCCTGACAGCAAGGGGAGTCTAACCCATGATCCGTCTATCACTGAGGATATATTACGTCAGCTCTGTGTTCGGAACAAACCGGGTACTGAATTCGTATCGACCAGCCATTGCTGGGAATAGAACCCGGTTCACCTCATTGAAGGGCGGACACTCTATCCCCTGAGCCATCACTGCTCGAGGAAATTAATTAAAATTTTTTAAATTTCATCGGGTTCATCGGGGGAAAAAGTTAAAAATGTTTTAAGTTTGATTATCATAATTTTGCAGCCAGAAGTTTTTACACTCAGGAACACAATAAAATGAATTCTGTGCCCTGAAATTGTAAATAAATCTATTGAAACAAGATTTCTTATCTTAATTTTGCTATTACATTTTAACTATAATCATGTATAATTGAAATTAATATATTAAAGCTATTATCTTAATTAAATTTTAGAATAAAACTATAAACAGGGGAAGGTATTGTACCTTGGGACAATTTAAAAACAGACATTTTTATTTTTACTCAAAAAGAAGATTACTTAAGAAAATATTATAGAAGAAATGTAATAATATCGTATCCGTTAAAGGAATTTATAAACATTTTAAAATTAAAAATATGTTATTTTATAAAAGGAAATAATAAATTATCTTTTACAACCTGGTAAAGTATTCCAAGGTACAACACCATGTTGTACCTTGTGGTGCACGGTATTGTACCTTGGTGCGAAATGAAAAATAAACAAAATATAGTAAATTGATCTCATTTAATGAATTTTACTATACGTGAAAAATTTAATGATGGTGTAGAAGTTGTTCATTGTTGTCTGTGCATTTTTATTGGCCTGTTCATCCCAAGGTACATTTGTCCCATGGTACAAGGTACCTTTAAGACTGACAAATATTATCGTAAGCGTTAAATTCTCTAAGTTAATTCTTTTTATTTAATTTTCCAACTTAACTTTTACTAATTTAATTAACTTGGAATGTTTAACCAATTTAATTTAACTAAATTTATTTTAAAAATAAAACTGTTAAAAAATAAAGATGACTAGTAACTTTAGGGGCGTCCGGAAAAAGATAGTAAATATTATTATAAATATTACAACCTTTGAGTTAATTTTTATTATTAATTTGGCTTTTCAACTTCAAGTACTGACCCTTGTATTGCAGAAATATAATTTTAAAATTATTGTTGAGCAAATCGCTTAGATATTTGTACTTTCTTTAATCCAATTTTATTTTATTTAAATACATATACAATTAAGCACCGTATACGTCTTTTCGTAGCAGCACCTACATTACTATTGTATCAAAGGGGAAAAAATAAATGGAAGAATATTCAACCTTCAAAATGACGCATGTATTAGAGAAAATGTTTTTTTATTTTTTTCAAAAAAATAAAGCACTTATCTTTGTAATTACTCTCTTAAAATAGATTTATTTATTTATTTTGTTTTTATTATTATTATTATTTATTTTTTTTTGAGAATAGTGAAGATACTAACTGTCGTAAAAAATTGATGAGATAGGGGGGAAAAAAAACTCAAAAAATAACCCCAAAAAATGGAACACATTTGAAAAGTCGTCTTTTACATATGTTAAAAATATTTTTGCACATTATACTTCATTCTATAATTAAATTGAGAATTAATACATTAATAAAGGTTCTTCGTTTCGTTCCTTTTATTTTTTTAAATTTAGTTTTAAAAGAGAGTAATAAATTTAAAAAAAAAATTATATTAATGATACACATTACCGGATCAGCCGGAAAAAAAAAATCTGTGAAATACCTTTTTTTTTCAACTTCGGAAGGTATAAGAATAAAATCGTCTGATACTAATGTAGTTTGGAACATTTTCTGTAGCAATAAACCTGAATCTGCGGGCAATTTCATAAAAGTCGAAGCGATTTACCAATCATTTCTGAATCCGGGCACGTTCCCCGCATCCCTTCTAAACATGGGCACCTGTCCTTTTGCCCTGATACGATCATCTTTTCCTCCTCGCAACAGGTGCATTTCCGTTCGGAAGATCCCGCATGCGAGGGGTACCACACTCGGCAGACGCACCAGACACGCCACCAAACCCGCTCTAATTGTGACTCGGGGCAAAAAAGTCACCGAACCGTCTCCAAATGATCTCTTTACCGTCTGCTTTTTTTTTCTATTTTATTTTAGTTAGTTTCGTTTTTTTCTTTTATTTTAGTTATCTTTTTTTTTTAGTTGAATATGTCACAATCATCTTTTGAAATCGAAATGAAATGATTTGCAAAAAGTGCGACGTCCATTGAAATGATCGTTATCTGTTTTAATGAAGGCGTTCGTTCCATTGTTCCAAAAGGTGTGTTTATCCGGGGCGGTGCACGAGCGTGATATGGTTCGGTTAGCAAAAGGAATTCACCACTATAACGTTTAATTGGGTGGTACAATTTCATTTGACCAATATTTAGCTATTTACTTAGATAATTTCTAAGAATACAATAATTAAATTCTCTTTTTTCCAGCTGCGTGAAGCTGGCAATCTAAAGTTTGAATTATACTTTTAAACGTTAACCCTTTGTCGGAAATCGGTAGCCTGCCAAAAAGATTCGTTATCCCACCAAAACTTTTCGATACCCATCAAAAAATTACAGCCAAAACAAGTTGTAGCGAAATTTCGACTTAAAATCAACAAGTTTGAATCTTGCTTTCAAACATTAATCCATTGTGGGAAGCCATTAACACACTTAATGATATTAAATCAGCGGCGAAGTCAAGATTAAAGAAGAAGGCAGTGAAACTTTTTTTCTTCAAAACCCGCCTGGAGAATGACCTACGTCATACAGGCATCTGAAGGGCAGATTTGTTGGCTACTTTTCCAGGGGCAGCATCTTGAGTCGGCCAACGTTGCTCGTGCAGTAAGAACAGATAGTACAGAGAATGGAAGAACATCCATGCCTTGTCCGGTATTCGAACCCAGAACCTTCCTGATGCAAGAAGCAGTTAAACTTAAACATCAAATTTGTGAACTAGACAGAAGCAGGACCTTTAACAGATTCAGAACACGCCACCTGAGAGGAATAAAAATTCAATAAGATGGAAATACAAAATATCTGCTTTGCAGAACCTATGGCCCTGACTCAGAATCTTGACCTGAACATCCCGTCCTGCCATTTTGACCATCTTACAAAATATTAGTGACTGCCCACAAGATCTTTATTCGGACATTTGTCTTGATATAACTGAAGAAGTGTATTGGACCTTCGGTCCTATAGAGTGTCTTTTTGATTTATTATTGATTTATTTTCCATGTCCACAACGCGACAACCAACCAACGATTAGCACACCAAAAATGTTCGTTAGCGCATTTATCAACAATGTATCTAAATTGTGAAAAATATATCGAAACTGTAAAATTGGCAACCACAAATTTGAATTTTTGCACCAAATGTTATCCCATTATAAGAAATCGTTGGATAATCCACCAAAACAAAAGCTACGTTCAAAAGAAAATTCAAACAATTTTAAATCCTAAAAATCACAAGTTTAAACCTGTCTTGCAACGTTAGAATAACACCGAAAATTTTCCTTAGCCAACCTGTTAAGAAAAAAAAAAGCAATCTTCGATGATATGCACCTGGAAGTGTAAGATCTTTCAGAAAAGAATTCTGGAATGGTTTGGGCTGCAACGTCAAATAACGGAAAATTTCCTCTGAAATTCATCGATAAAGGGGAAAAAATCAATGCTGAATATTACGAAAAGGAAGTATTGGCTACACATTTATTGCCACATGCTGCCCAAGAAAGATTTAATATTTCAGCAAGATACTGCACCGTCACACCGAGTTTAAAAAAAACACAGGCTTGACTCCATGTCAATTGCCTGAAATTTATTAAGCAAGAAGATTAGCCATCTTTTTCACCAGATCTAAATCCTTTAGACTATTGTGTTTGGTGTATTCTAGATTCTAAAGTTAATGTTAAGCACCACAGAACTCCCTCAGAGCTTCTTTATTGCGTGAATG
Source organism: Parasteatoda tepidariorum (assembly GCF_043381705.1). Classification (NCBI taxonomy): domain Eukaryota; kingdom Metazoa; phylum Arthropoda; class Arachnida; order Araneae; family Theridiidae; genus Parasteatoda; species Parasteatoda tepidariorum. The sequence continues at coordinate 7,299,919 of NC_092213.1, forward strand.
AGACAAATCACCTCTTAAAATGATTCGTTCCGTCATCGGACAATGGCGTAAGAGATTATCTTTAGTAATTGAAAAAGATGGTGGCCGATTAGAATAAAAAAGTTTAAAGGTAAAATTCCATTTATAGTGTTCATCATAATTGTGTATTAATTATTTTCTATTTAATATCCATACAACAAAATGATTCGATATTTGTAACAGTATTTTGTAGCCACCCTGTATTATTTAGCTATATAATTACTAAAAGTTCTTTTCTTATAAAAGATTTTCTCGTCAAATAATACAAAATTATAACGCAAGTTGTGAATAAGATCTGAATTGTATAATTGTATGTAAGTGTATGAATTATTTAACAACTCCAACTCTATTAGAAATTAATCATTTTTCCGAAAGCAATTTTTGAAAAGGATCTTTTGTAAATACAATATTTCAGTCTGAACAATAACAACACGTACAGTACGCAAAAAAATAAACGGATCACCGAGAATAACTTTTGATCAAATGATGGGATCTTCTCGTTCTGGAACTCAATCTTAATGGTTCGAGGGTGTGTGATCTCAAATATTCTAACTGATCAGCGCAGACAATATTTTAAGTTACGAAATCAGACGCGTACTTTCTCTGAATAAACATAACTTTCTGCTCCCTAATAAGATCTGCTCCCTAAAATATAAAGGGTGACCGCAATCTGGGAAATATAGTCCCAATATTTGTGGTCAGTAGAGCTGTCCAAAGTTTGGATCCATTAAGGTGGATTTTAGTTTTTGCGTACTTCGCCATATTTCGAGAACTTCTTATACAAATTGAATTTTTTTTGCGTTTATTTAATGATAGTCTGAGAAATTTTAAATTGTAAAGTAGAAATTTTAACTTGTAAGGAAATTTTAAATTGTAACTGTTAGACCGATTTCGCTCCGATTTCGTATTTTATCGTGTAAAATTAAATTCTTAAATTTTTTTTTAAATGTTGTATGCCTTACATTTCAAAATTTTTCCTATCATTATTAAATAAAATAATAAAAAATAGTAAACATTTACTAAAAGTTATTTTTCACATGAAATTATATTTGGATAAATAAATTTTATAATTATATGCAACAATTTTTCAATTCGCTTAAGAAGCTCTCGTGATATGGCAAACACGCAAAAATAAAATTACCTTTAAAGGATCGAAACTGGTCTCAATGCAAAACTATTGGAACTTTATTCACCAGATTGCGGCTACACCCTATATTTAAGGGGTTCAAAAACCCGAATCTGTCGAAAAAAAGTACGCTTATTCAGAGAAAGATTGATTTTTGTGTTTGATTTCATAACTTAAAATATCGTCTTCGCTAATTAATTAGCATATTTGAGAGCCCCTCCTTAAATCATTAAGATTAACGTAAAGATCCGATCACTAGATCAAAAGTTATTCAGGGTACTTTGTTTATTGTTTCGCGCACTGTACATTGTTGTCGGTACCAATAAATACATTGTTAATGCTTCCAATCTTCCAAGTACTCATTGGAATATAGTCATCTTCAACCTAAACCGTAATCTCCTGTTTTAAGATTTGGTTTCTTAATTCTCCACTTATTCCTTTGCTTTTTGTTGTTGTCTTTATCCACGTGGCTCAGCCGCAGACTGGACAAAATCCAGGAGTCCACAATATTCTTCCAGAAGTCAAGAAGGGAACTGAGAGTTTCTCTCGCAGCAGTAGAGACCCGTACAGTTCAAATGGGGTTTGGGAAAGACTTTGTGTAGAGTTGCCGTGAATACCATAATTCAAATTGGATTCACTATAACAGAAAAAAAGAGATAATTTTATTATTACCCATATCATGAACCTTGGTGGTTCAGGGGATAGAGAGTTCGCCTTCCAATGAGGTGAACCCGGATCGAATCACTGCGATGGTTAGTCAATACGAATTCCTCACCCGGTTCGCACCGACCACAGTAGGGGAGAGTGGGGTCAATTGTAACATTTTTTACTTAACTATTTTTAACTAACAAAAAATCCAATATATTATTAGTATTAATTGGCAGACGAGTAAAGTAGACTATCCTCTACTAGAAAAAAAAATACCTTATTTTCAATGTTATTATATTAGTTATTAACAATGTTTGACAGTCGTGCACTTGTTACAATTGTCCCCAACAACTTTTAAAAGAAAAACAAATCAATACTTTATTAAAACTTACACACACCGTTATTCTAAAAACTCAAAATCTATATCGTACACAAGAACTGCTGTTGCCAAAACATGGAATACTAAATATGTAATAAGAATATAATTAATGTTCACGTTCACACTTTTACACTCGACCATCCTGACTTTTGGACGACCTCGTCCCTTCGAAACAACTTATAATCCTTCAAGTGAAGCGGCACACTTTTACACCTCTTTGGTCTACTGTTATCTTGGCTTAAATTTTTATTTGGATCGTCGTTGCATTGATTTGTACTATTGTTGTCGTTTATGGGCTCACAAGCAATGAAGTTTTTCTTACTTCCAGTAATATTGTCCCCATCATCAGACGGATCTTCGTCGTTGACCAGATGAAATAGTTTCATTTGCGAAGCGTGGGCGGTANAAATTCTCCACGAATTCACCTTGTCTTCTTGATTAGGTTCAAAATTACAAGGCAACGAAGTTGAATACTAGTAGTCGTGAACCCGAAATTCAGTGGGTTGTTCAACGACGGTTGTAAAATAAATGTACCATATCATGATTGAAATTGGCATAACTGATGTAAAATAATACATTAAATTTGAAAAGAAACTATATTTCCTTTAACTCTTGATAACAGTGGAGATCTTTTTTTTTCCCTTCAATTGCGAGATATTTTTCTAACAGATCTCTTATTTCGAATAGGCCAGGGATGGCGAACCAATGGCACGCGACACAATATTTTGGGCACTCCACCGATCACAATTGTTGTCACACTATGAATTGTTATTACACAAATGCTATTACACTATGAAGCATATGTAACAATTACATTAAAATTCACAAAAAAACAAACAAATTATTAAATGATTATTAATAAGAAAATTAAAAATTAATACTAAAAAACAGTTAAGAACCGTAAAAAACAAGCTAACAATAAATAACTAGCAAAAAAAATCAACAGTCCTGCTTGAACTAACATCTTAGAACCTAATATAAGTTATTGGTCATCTAATCTGCAACAGCAGAAGTCACATTGATGTTACTTTAAGTTGAATTACTTGCATAACTGAGACATTGCAAAATGTTGTTTTTTTCAACGTAAATAAAGAGTTTTGAGTTGATAGTATTTAGTATTATTATTTTTCCAATAATCACAAATTCAAAATTATTTGACGGCACGTCTATGACCTCATTAAGGAATTTTTTAGAGAAAATGGCACGTTGGTGTATAAAGGTTCGCCACCCCTGGAATAGGCAATTGGTTTTTCTCTCGGAGGCACGGAACTTTTTTAATGACATTTTCAGTCTATTTTTTGAAGAAATGTATAAATTTTGAAACATTATATATGACAGGGGTTTATATAAATGTGATGGCAAACTTCTAAAGAAGGCACATAGAAGAGCTATTCTAGGCACATTATCAGGATTAAAATTGCATCTCTAGGATCCTTCATCGCTAGGAACACTTCCCTATTATGAACGGTATCTTTCGGTATTTCTGCACGAATCACAGTATAGTTGAATGACCCCAAGGAGCGTACTACGATACTTCCATGCATGAATTGCTAAGCAAAACTAATTTCAAATTTGAAATCCCTACACCCAAATGACACAAGATTAAACATTTGTTTAAATACAAAAGACATTTGTTCCTCAGTGTAAAGAATAGTGCGCCCCCCTCCCCCCCAAAAACAGACTATTCTGAATCACTTTTGATCTAACAATCGGATCTTTGCGTCCTGGGAATCTTAATCTGAATGGTTCGAAGGGATAACCCCAAATATTCTATTAATTAGTACAGACGGTATTTTAAATTGCAAAATCAGACAATCGTAAAATTCATTGGTCCAAAGATAATTTTATTCAAAAAATAAATTTTAGTAAAAATTTATTATTTTTTCATTATTCATTGAATAACAGTCGGAAGAATTTTGAATTGTAAGGCAGACAATATTTTAAATCACTTTAAAGCATGTAATTTTACATGACAAAATATAAAATTTTAGCGCAATCGGTCGAATAGTTCCTGAGAAATCGAATTTTAACTACGACTCTATTAAAATTCAATTTCTCAGGAACTATTTGACCGATTTCACTCAAATTTTGTCATGTAAAATAACATGCTTTCGAAATATGTACAAAATTGTATACCTTACAATTCAAATTTTTTTCGACTATTATTCAATAAAATAATTTTTAAAAAAATACTTTTTCTAAAAATTATATTTTGCATGGAATTAGCTTTGAACTAACGAATTTTATAGTCGTGTGCAAAAATTTTTCAATTCGTTTGCAAATTTCTCGAGATATTGCTACATATGCAAAAAGTAAAATTAATCTCAAGGAGTCCCCAAACTTTAGACAGTTCTCCAGACCAAACTACGGGGACCCTATTTTCCTGATTGCGGTTATCCCCTTATATTTTGGGGGTCAGAAATCCGATACATCGAAATAAAAGGTATGTTTATTCAGAGAAAATGCGTTTTTGTGTGTGATTTCATAACTTGAAATATCGTCTGCGTTAATTAATTAACATAAGTTTACTCCTCGAATCATTAACATTGAGTCCTTGAACGTAAAGATCTGATCGTCAGACCAAAAGTTACTCAGGGTGGTCAGTTCCTTTTTCTTCTTTTTTGCGTACTGTATTGATCACCGATAAAATGAGAGAGAAAGTAGCCTGGCCGAGAGAACCATAATTCCTCATAGATTCTAAATAGGAAAAAAAAAAAAAAAAAAAAATTAAAAAAAAAAAAAANAGATTTAGATGCACCTCCTCCGTAAGATTTATAAGTGCACTCTTTCATAGACTAACCGCAAAAAAAATTTCAAGTTACAATATAAAACGAAAATACAATGAAAATAAGTTCAATTATTTAAAATCACTAATTTCATTTTAATTTAAGACAATGAAAATTGCAATTCCGATGAAAAGACACTGATTGGAACATTGTATATACTTACCATATTGAAAAGAAATTTTTCTTATTAATGTCAGAAAATAACTCACTATTTCATCATAATTATGATCAAGGTTTAATTAAAGGTTATTATTAGATGAAAAGTGAATTAAAATATTTTATAAATTTAATAAAAAAATTTTCAAACTTGTGGTGTCACTTTTTCTGGCGAGTGCGCCCTCAAGCCCCGTGTGCTCATTCCCCCCGCCCCGGGGCTTAGCGGTGTAATTTAAAACCTGTGCCTGAGGCTGAATATTGTTAAATTTAATTCAGTCAAAACAATAATAGGCTTATAGAAATGCGCTTCCTTTCTTACTGTCTTTTAATTTTTATTAATAATCATTTTCTTTTAAAACTGCACAAGCGGTTATTCATTTGGTCAGCCTGTTGTAATCTATCGCTTTAATTCAATTCTTACTTTAAATTAAATAAATTGGTCATTTCCGCGAACCTTGAAATTAAACAAGAGATGAAAAAAAAATTGAAACATCATAAACGAGTTATCAGAAACATCATCGGTAGACGCTGAGACGTCTTTTCTTTGAATGCACCAATCAGAATGCACCTTGTGCCGTCGCGTGTTGCTAAACCATTCATAAAACATTTAAAAGAAACGGCGAATGTCTGGTCGCGTGCTCTAACATCAACTTTTGGAACAATCAGCGATACATTTTTTTTTATTATTAGTTTCAATTCTTTTAAAAAGTAGAACCTGTCTTTGCTCCTTAATGATCCGCAACTAAACTGATTTTTATCCTGAAGTCTTAAGAAAACGATTATTTATTTATTTTTTATTTTCTTTTTCGCGCCACAATTTAATCAGCAGCTTAAACAACTCATAGCAGGAAACCGATATTTTTCTTTCAAATATGAATTATAAAGCGAGTTTTATTGAATTTTTATTATCGTCTGCTTTTTTAGTTTGTCCTGTAGTGACTTATTTTCTGAAGTCAGAAGTTCTTAATATATTCGACTGTTCAACTAATAAGAAGTTTAGAAATTTTGAATAAATAAGAAGAAAAAGAAATACAAAATAATAAAGTACTTTTTCTTCCCTCAAACTTTTTTTAATTTTATTTTAACTTATTTTTTATTCTTTCTTTCTTTCCTTTTTTTTTGATGAAAAAACTTTGAAAGAAATACTTGCAACGAATGTTTATACAGAAAACACGTAATTACGATGTCGCACAGAAATATTAGTTTTACTTTTTCAAAGAATTAAATCATATTTCTTTCCATACCTTTTTTTTTTGTCGTCTTATACACAAAGAAATATAATGAATGGCAAAAAAAATTTTTTTTAAAAATTATCAATTCGAAGAATATTGAAGAGAAGAGACAAATACTTTTACATACCTAGAGGCAATTGTTAGCAATTATCCTTGTACTGACAGGCACTGAACACTTTCAGGATGTTCTTCAAGGAATAGAAATAACAATGCTTGAAAGTGAAATTAAAAATACGAATATTCAAAACAACAGTGAAATCGGTACTACTATACGGCAAGCGTAACTTGGGAAATAGCGAAGTAGCACGGAGACAAAATGGATGCATTTTAAACGAAATTGCTTAAGAAATAAACTGAAAGCCTACTGGCCGAGCAAAATAAATAAAATTGATCTATACATTTATGCCAGTACCAAGCCATTCATTATAGATGTAAAAAAAAAGAGCAGATAAAACTGAATGGAGCACATATTGATAAAACGTGCCAAGAGAACGAAGGAAGCACATTGATTTGATCGCCAGATGGAAAGAGGAGAAGAGGTAGGCAGAGAACAGCGCCCACTTGGCAAGGTATAGTGAGCAATGAGAAAAACCAATTTGATTGGTGGAGTTAGAATGTTGCTAGAGAGATTGCACTGGTCTGGAGGGCAGAGATTGCAGCCGCATATGACGTAAGGGCATGCAAGGTAAGTATACAATGAAAAATAATAAAAATAAACAATAAAAATTCAATTCATCGAATCATCAGTAAATCGATACCATTTCTTATGAATCGAAAGGCAAAGAATCAAAATGTCAGATATTTTAATAATTTTCGAATTTCGTTTAAAAATGATGTTCCGTAAAAACTAATCCTTGTAAAAATTATTTTAAACTTACACCTTATAAAAAGTATGATAAGTAGGAAATATGCGCAAAAAGTTACAAAAAAAAAGACGAAAAAGAAAGAAACATTGTTTAAAGTGAATCGCCAATGAGAAAGTCAGTCAATTTCTTTTGACAATCAAAAAGGTTTTTATGTTTTGAATTTCACCTTTCCCGACAAAGATTAGATCAGTCAGGTTTTGATACTTTTTTTTCTTCTTTTTTCCTCTCTTAGATATTAATTTGCAACCTTCATTGCAACCAATTCATCTTAATTTCTTAAAGTATAATTACAGATTATCCGTATCATATGTAGAGTGAAATAAAATGGTTGTTGTTTGTCTACCTAAATACGGCGCTTTGAAACGCAAAAAGTTTAAAAACATTGTAATAGTTGTAAAATTAAGCTCAGATGATAGCGAAATAACATGGATGAGTCATTTGCTCTTTTAAGAGATTCATAATTTTTTTTTTTTTTTTTTTTTTAAGAGATTCATAATTTTAAGCGAATTTTTCTCTTTAGAATTGGGGTACTTGCACTTCGAAAAGAAGAAGATCTTCCATACCCACACATGTGACCTATGACGTCAGTGCCAGCTAATCATTTTCAGCAAAATGGCGTGTTAAAGTTGAGTTAAGTTTAGAACGTCCATAAATTAGAACGTTAATTAACGTGAAATTAATTAACTACATCGCACATCGAATTAGTTGAAATGCAATTCTTTCTCGTCTGCTTCTTTTACTTAACATAGATTTATTATTTGTTTATGTATTTTATTGTAACCGTGATATATTTTTGTTTTGTTCACCTGGCAACTTCGATGCATAATTAGGTTNTTTAAAGTGAATCGCCAATGAGAAAGTCAGTCAATTTCTTTTGACAATCAAAAAGGTTTTTATGTTTTGAATTTCACCTTTCCCGACAAAGATTAGATCAGTCAGGTTTTGATACTTTTTTTTCTTCTTTTTTCCTCTCTTAGATATTAATTTGCAACCTTCATTGCAACCAATTCTTCTTAATTTCTTAAAGTATAATTACAGATTATCCGTATCATATGTAGAGTGAAATAAAATGATTGTTGTTTGTCTTCCTAGATACGGCGCTTTGAAACGCAAAAGGTTTAAAAGCATTGTAATAGTTGCAAAATTAAGCTCAGATGATAGCAAAATAACATGGATGAGTTACTTGCTTTTTTAAGAGATTCATAATTTTTTAAAATTTTTTTTTAAGAGATTCATAATTTTTAGCGAATTTTCCTCTTTAGCTTTAGAATTGGGATACTTGCACTTCAAAAAGAAGAAGATCTTCCATACCCACACATGTGAGCTATGACGTCAGTGCCAGCTAATAATTTTCACCAAAATGGCGTGTTAAAGTTGAGTTAAGTTTCCTTACATAAATTAGAACGTCAATTAACGTGAAATTAATTAACTACATCGCACATCGAATTAGTTGAAATGCAATTCTTTCTCGTCTGCTTCTTTTACTTAACCTAGATTTATTATTTGTTTATGTATTTTATTGTAACTGTGATATATTTTTGTTTTGTTCACCTGGCAACTTCGATGCCTAATTAGTTTGTTTATATTCCACGTGGCTTCGTGTCTGTCTTTGTGTTAAGTCTCTCAGGAAATATATAGCGAAAGAATTGAAATAATTGGGTATAATATAGCCTACGTCACAGGTTGTGTTGTTCCTACTAAATTTAACCCAGGAACGGCATTTTCTGCGAGCCTAACTTCAAGCCACAAATAAACAAACGAAGTGTTCGATCGTTTAAATAGCTGCTCGCCAGATTTTATTGCATTATAAAGAAAAGTTATTGAAACTGAATACAACTAAATAAACAACAACAACTAAAACAAATAACAACAACTACTAATAACAATAACTAAATAAACAACAACTAAATTCCATTCGTTTAGCATTGCGTCATATGTTGTTCCTACTAAATCGAAGTAGTTGTGTTTTTTTCATATTATACCCAATTGAGAAAGAATCTTTGTGAGAAAATTAAGAATGTGTCACTTAAGAGAATTGAAATTTGGCGGCCTTGGCTTACTCGAAATAGAATGGAAAGAACAGTTGCTAACGTAAACGAACACCACGTTTCAACAACCAATCAGGATTGAGATACCTACACTACGTGACTTGTAGATATCCCACTCACAGTCGGAGAGCTGGCGAACTATATTTTATAGAATTATATTTAATACGATTGTGCTACCTATCTATTTTTCTCTTTGACAACCAGCTACTAATATGTAATTTAAAATTCAATGCACCACAATCGGGCTTATAGCATTTTGTACTCATTTTTTTTTTCACTTTGAGATACTGATTATTTTTTGTAAACAAATTACTAAAACGAATGTTTTTGTTTTGTTTTTTCTTCTTTTTTTTTGTGACGTTGCCGATTTGAAAATTAGCAAAAAGAAAAGAAGCATCGTGGTATTTCAGTAATTGAAAAAAAAAAAAAAAAAAAAAATGGTTCTTTGATCATTGTTTAGTTTCTTTTACGCTTTTTTTAAATATGCAATAACGGTTTATTTGTGACACCACCTGCAATATCCTATTATTTTATATTATTGAGAAACGATATAAGATTTAGATAAAAACAATCATTTAAAAAGCTTTAAAGGGTTAATTTTTTCAAGTAACGCTGTGTTAAATTATTTTAGTAAATGAGATTGATTCATAAAAATAAAGCTCATTTAGCTTGTCGTCAGAAATTAAATTTTTTAAGGAACATTTTTATTTTTGACTTTTATAAATTTTACCTACTGTAAAAAATCAGCCATAAACTTGAACTTCTGTGCTTATAAATAACGGAATTTATAAATTCTGCGTCTGTAATTACAAATAAACTCGATGAGAAACGATTAAATCAGAGGTCGCCAAAGTGGTCTATATAGACCCCCAGGGGTCTATTTAACAAAAGCGGGGGTCGATCTGAGCCGGGGGGTCGAATGAGGGTCGATCCGAATAGGAAGGGTCGATTGGGAATCGAAGAAAAAACAGTTCTTAATACACAAATCACACATACCTAANAAAGAAAAGAAGTATCGTGGTATTTCAGTAATTGGAAAAAAAATGGTTTTTTGATCATTGTTTAGTTTCTTTTACGCTTTTTTTAAATGTGCAATAACGGTTTACTTGTGACACAACCTGCAATATCTTATTATTTTATATTATTGAGAAACGATATAAGATTTAGATAAAAACAATCATTTAAAAAGCTTTAAAGCAGTGTTTCCCAACCTTTTTTGTGCCATGCCCCCCCTAAACCTTTCTAAAATTCTTATGCCCCCTCATGTAACATATACATAATTTTCAATATTAAAAAATTGAATTGTTCACTTAAGAAATTTAAAGGATAGGTTTTAGGAAGAAATCACTCACAGTAAGTAAATTTTCAAAACATATAATGAAAAACTAAAATTCAAATGCGAAATAATTTTAATAAAAAATTTTCTATGATTGAATATTTTAATTTAGTGAGATCCTTGCTCTTGATGCAGATTTTATGTTAGGTTCCAATTTGGTTAGCTTCAGTCTCAAGTTTCCCCGTTGTGTTATATCCCGACGATTTCTTTTTTTTTACTAGTAAATCATTTACAGCACTAAATCCAAATTCAGCTAAATATGAAGATGGAAGCGGTAACAATAGTTTTCTTGCACATTTGGTTGAATTTGGGTATTTGATTTCTGTTTCCTCGCAAAGCCGTGCCATCATTTTTATATTAAAGTTTTAACTGATTCATCATGCATTTCTGCGAGTTCTTTTTGATACTGCATATTTTATATATCAGACAAATCCACTAACATTGGCTGCATTATCCATGCTGGAAAATGAATTTATTTTAAAGCAGAAAAACTTTCTTTTAAATCAGTCGATAGAATTTTCAGTTGATCGACAATAACAAGTAGATCGGTATCATTTACTTCTTATTTTTGGAGCCAATAGAACTGTTCAAAGTTTTTGTTGTTAATATATTTCTGACATAACTCAATAAGGGTAATGAAACCAAATATCTTCGCTTTTGCATCAACAAGGGTTTTATTTGTTCCTTGAAATTGCTTTTTTATTATATTTAGTTTTTCAAAGATATCGGCTAAACAACTAACAAATGCTTTATCATTGACTGTTAACAGATACTTCATTTCAGGTTTGTCACTTAAAAAATCACTAAGAGTATCAAACAGTTTCATAAATCTTTTCAAGCAGTTCCCTGTAGAGAGCCATCTTACTTCAGTGTGAAGTAAAAGTCTCGCATGGTCTGCATTTTGTTCTTCACAAAATAGCTTGAAGATAGGCTCACATTTGGCATTAGCTTTAATAGCATTGATACACTTTACTGCTGAATGTAGTACTTTATTCAGAACAGGCGAGATGTTTTTAGCTACCAAATTTTCCCTATGAATAACACAATGCACAGGAATCATTTCTGGATTCTCATCTTTCATC